>NC_043008.1:13117281-13144781 GCF_006345805.1 Octopus sinensis
AATTCATTCTTTTTATATACTGGATAAAATAAATAACTGCTCCTCATACATTTTATTTTACACAAAGCCAGGAACTTTTCAGCACCCACTCGTGTGTGCATACACACACACAAACACACACACACACACACACGTACACACACAAACACACACATACACATAGTCAGAGTGAGAAATGAATAAAGAGAGGTAGGAATTGAGTTCCGTAACGGACTGGCATTTTATTCATTGGACTCGTATGTATACAGCACGTAGTTCACTTCAGTGTGATGTAGACATACAACAAAATGAACTCCCCTAGGAGGTCTCTCCTCCAATAAAATAACTGACAACCGATAGTCTTGACGTAGCTTATGTAAACAAACACAAAAAACAAAGTAGAGTAATTTTTATACAAAATGGAAGAACAGATGGATAAGTGTGTTTACGTAAAAAATCATCCTCACGAGCAATTTATTTTGATGGATACAGTTACATGAAATAATTGTAGACATATTTTTGACCTATGCGGTCTAGATTAAATAGTTGTACTCATAAAATGTAGAAGCTATTCTAGGCCGGTGTTCAATATTAAAAGTTCGTGTGTTCGATTCCTGCTGAGAGCTTTGTAATGTATGTCAGCATTACAACAAATTTGACAAGTATCTGGAACAATGAGAGGTGTATGTGTTACGTGGATTTCGTACATATTGTAATAGGCCCAATCTGTCATCTCGTTTAACAATACTCCCAGGCAACACGGTGCATGATTTTAGCTGAATATGGTATATTACATTAGTCCGAAACTGGATATCTATTTCTTTACTACCCTCAAGGGACTAAACAAAGAGAGGACAAACAAGGACAGACAAATGAATTAAGTCGATTACATCGACCCCAGGGCGCAACTGGTACTTAATTTATCGACCCCGAAAGGATGAAAGGCAAAGTCGACCTCGGTGGAATTTGAACTCAAAACGTAACGGCAGACGAAATTCCGCGTACGGATTTCACCCGGCGTGCCAACGTTTCTGCCAGCTCAGCGCCTTCCGAACCTGGATACAGGAAGTGCCGTTCCTTTCCACACCCGACCCTTAACCCATTTCCAACTCTCTAACAAGAGTTAATATGTCTGCTTCCACTCAAGCTCGTCTATAATAGATTAAATCGTTTATAACCTTAAACCTAACTGTATACAATTCATATACATATCTGCATCAGCGTGCAGGTAGATATTGTATGCGATATTGCTTAAATGTATGCAAAAATATGCATAATTCGGGTGTGCTTCGACGCATTTAATTTTTAATAACATTTTCTTTATGAGATTCTATGTACATTTTTGTTTTGGCATTTGAACAGACGACTGAATTTTATTCCGCATCTAGATTTCTGTGCTCACCTTATATGTAAATTAGATGACGATTGCGCTTAGGAAATAACATGTAGCGGATTTTCAAGAAACAGAATTTTACTTAATTATATTTGGGTGAATAAGTTAACTTTCAACAATTAATTTTGTCTCTTTAATCAGTCTACCGAGAGCGGATGAATAATCACATTACTCCCCTCTCGAATAACTCTATCGTGACCCTTAATCATTCATGCACTTCTAAACAATGTTATGTGCACTGTAACGCCGATTCCAGAAAAAAATTTGCCTATCATAAACACAGTAATATATATATATACACGCAAACAAAAGGATGCGCGTACACACATACACATATATGACTGTATATGCGTGCGCGGTTATATGCATGAATATATGTATATCTATCAGACTATGTGACACATGCTCAAACACACACGCATGTATATATATATATATATATATATATATATATATATATATGTGTATACTTAGATACTTAGATAGGTTTCGGTCGCATTGGCCCAGGCCATAGCTAATTTAAAAGCACCACCTGGAAAAAAAAAACATTTAGCAATTTATTTTTGTACAGTTATTTTTAGTCCCTCTCTGTATTATATGACAAATTGGCTAGGGTATCCCAAAAGAATAACTTACTTCGACGATGTTTGCTCAGAATGAGCAGCTGAATCGAAATCTCTGTGTTGCTCTGAATGAGAGGTAAAGCCGAACAAACTACACCTTCTTCCATCTTATGCACTTCGATGCTGCTCATACAGAAAACACTTACCTGAATTATAAAGCAACGCGGAGGCATTGGATTCTTTCAGTTGTAGAGAAATCAGATCCCATTATTGAATTCGCTTAAAGTGCAGGGAGGGCTTTGACTAATGTTCGGATCACTAACAACAAATGGCAAGAACTGAACTTTGCTCAAGACACAGATAATAAAGGTCAGAATTGTCTACAACCTACGAATTTAAGTGGTGAGATTTTAAAAGCCATTCAAGATCGCTTGCCCCAACACAATACATATAAACAGAATTTCAGAGCAGCTATGGAAATTGAAGCTTCAGAGAATTTTAATATTGTTATGTATGATGACAAGAATGTTAAACCTTTTAAATCACATTATTGAAATCACAAACTTACAATACAATCAATTATGATATAAATTTCAATGTTTTTGTCAAATCATATAATCATATAGAGCTCTATTGGACATTGTATCGTGCTATAAGCATATATATAATATATATATATATTATATATATATATATATATATATATATATATATATATATATAATGTGCGTGTGTGTGTGTGAGACAATTATTCCGTAGCCATGAAAAAACTCCGAGTTTTTTTTATGTCAGGCTGGAAATCCACACCGTCATCTCTTCAGTTGTCCTGCCATCGGAAAAAATGGTTGGAAGGTGTTGGAGGAGTTAGACTAACCCCAAACACACACACACACACATAGACAACATTACACATTACAATTTTATGTATATAATGGCAGCGTTCACCACCTTAAACAAGGCGACCGTCCAGAAGAGTTGCCCAAGATACCGAATTCGTCTGGTGGTTATGGTTGAAGCAAATGGCGATTTTATTAAATAAATGTACTCTTTCCTATTTCAAGATATTCATATGTAATTTTGATACACATATCAGTAAAACACATGGGCTACTGTGTAGTCAATAAATCAAAAAACAAACATTGCACATACGCCAAATTAAAATTATAAAAAGCGAAAATTTACCCATCGTACCCTGTATATACATTGGAATATATGCATATTGCAGCAGTTTCGTTAGAGGCAACGTCACATATAGCACCGGGAAACCACCCGGAGGACGGTGTTTCTGCCAGTATAATATTTCACTTCCTCAGTGTATTAGGTCCACGTTATTAACCTCTTATTAGTTAGCTAAATCTAACGCTATTACTGATTCCACACAACTGACGTTCTACAGTAATTATCAATCTAATTACTTCTCCATCCATCTTTCTATAGTTACAGGTTGTCAGTGATATAGACATATTACGAAGCTAACCGTCCATAAATGTAACCCATAAAAGCACGCACTCACACGCATTCTCTCTCAATTTCTCTCTCTCACACATACAAACACACGTACATACACGAACGCGCTCATGCGCGAACAGGCCCACAATTACATCCATGTAGCTGCATTTGATTACTTGTGTGTGAGACCTTGTATATGAATGCCTACGTTTTCAATAACATATTACTTATATTTTTACTTCTTATGCATATATGTCTATATCTTTATACAGGTTTGCATTCACTTGGCATATTGTATGCCTGTATACTATATGTCTGAATATGCTGGTGTATGCATGCAGTGTGTAGTGTGTGCATGTGTATGTGTCTGTGTCTGATCATGTAGTGTGTGATTGTATATGTGTCTGTATATGTGTTCGTCTGTAAAATCATGAGGAGCATTTCTAAAGAAGTATTTTGCATGGGTAAAAGAGTGCAAGGTATTCAGTTGTGAGCAATTTACACATTAAGGCAGGACCGTGTGATATTGTAATGAATGTAAAGAAACCGGAGAAAGAAAGGAAAAATGTAAGCAAACGTTTGGAGGACGAGAAGATAAGCGGTGTGTTCGTGTACGCGTAAGTGTGGAGTGCGGCTACGAAGAATGTTGTGGTTAGCATTAGCATTTAGCAGCTAAATTAAAGAAAATCATAACACACTCACACAATGGCTGTAAATGAATGGAAGAAGCTGAAACACGTAAAATAATAACTGTAAAAGATATTCATACCGTCAGCTCAGCTAAATAACTAAGAAGCAATTAGAAGCGTTTTGTTTTTTTAAATTGGGTCGGAATCAAAACAAATGAAAGAGATGAAGGGAATAGTTTGAGAAAGACATCAAGCTACTGAAACTAATAGAAAACGTTGTTTTTTTTTGGTTATTTCATTCTTTTTTTTTTATAAAGTTGTATAGAAAATGATTATTTCTGATCAGCAATAAACAAATTGAAAAATAAAATTAATGGTGAATCTTATTTAAACGTGTTGATGGTTACTCGGTGTTCAAACAAATTGCACATTGTTTGAAAGAAACAAAAAAAAAAACTTATGTTAATAAATCTTGCGTCAGAAATTTTTATCTCATTTGCGATATTTTCAACATAGAATAGATTTATCCCTTAATTATCATGCGGATGAAACGCTGAGGGGAACTGTGTGGAAGTGTTCCGAAAATCGATAGGCACGATGTGTAATCAGAAAGATACATGTGTTTATTGCTCCTGAACAATTATAGAGATGTATTGTTGATTCTCTCATACAGCAATTCTATAGCCGAAATCCAGTATACTAAAACACAGCACTAAAATATAAAATATCAACAACGTAAAGCAAGAGTGATTCCCAATATAGATTCACACATAATTTTGCTCAAAATCCAGAAATGCTATTTTTTAGAGCAAAGGATTTTAGAGATGAAAGTGAACCAACTCTCTGATTAATACCATAATGTAAAACATTAAATATGAACCAATCAGGGAATCTTTATGCCGCCAACTTTCGCTCAAATCACATCTCATGCTTTAAGAAACGTATTAGTGGCTCTTTTTTTCTTTTTTCCTTTTTTTTTAGTTTAGGAATATACATACATTGATTATATGACTGCTCGGTTAACACTGACCCGAAGCTCATTAAGAACGACAAGGGGAACCATTAAATAAACATTTGGGGAAATTATTTGGGATCTGCGTCGTTAACAATGAGGAGCTGAATTCCTTGATTGTGGATAAATTATGTTATTACGAGATGACTAATGTTATTTTTGCCGGAGTAAATCCAGTAAAATCCAGTAGAAAATCAATAACAATAAATTGCTTGAGAAACCAAAGAAATTCATCAAAACAGTTATGTAATAGGCAGTACGTATCAGTCCCTGTGGCCCTTTGAAAAGGCCACAAAGACTGATACGAACTGCTTGGCATGTTCCCTTAACACTAGGTTTAACTGTAACAACAGAAACTGTAACAACATAAAGTGCATGGAGGGTTATCCTAAAAACAGGAACACAATACACATTGGAGAAACTTCTAGACGTTTAGCGGAAAGACTAAATGTAAAGACTGGAGACAATCATCTATACTCTATCTGCATGTAAGAAATCAACATGGTGTTATGCTGGGGCAAATTGACATCCATATATTACCTAAACACCTAAGAGACCCGTCGCCTTGACAATACGTGAGAATATCCTCATAAATGAGACGTAACTAATACTGGATAATAGTAAATAGTAGAACTTGAACGCTATTCTTCCACCCATGCAAAATGCATACACGCGTGCGTACGTGAAAGTAGGTAGGTACGTAGGTAGGTAGGCAGGTCGGTTGGTTGATAGGTAGGCATGTGTGAGGTGGCATAGGCAGGTAAATAAGTTAAGTAATGGACTAAATGCTAGTTACAAACTTCTTCAATCCAGAAGTAAGATGCCTACGTTCTAGGTCCTTCTCTTTCTAGTCGTTTAGAGTTTTCATCTCATTACCAGAATGCATCTTCGTGGTGTATTTTTCTTTAGGTCTTTCCATGTTCATTGCTCTGATGATCTTTCTGATCCATTACTCACTTAAAGACCTTTAAACGTGTCCCCCGTTTCTCCGTCGAGCTTCCTGCAAGTCACAAATCCTTATATACCAATAATAATAACTTCATTCCTTCAACTCTTATTTCTTTATTGTCTACAAGGGGCTAAACATAGAGGGAACAAACAAGGACAGACAAAGGGATTAAGTCGATTACATCGACCGCCGTGCAAAACTGGTACTTAATTTATCGACCCCGAAAGGATGAAAGGCAAAGTCGACCGCGGAGGAATTTGAACTCAGAACGTAAAGACAGACGGAATACCGCTAAGCATTTCGCCCGGCGTGCTAACGTTTCTGCCAGCTCGCCGCCTTTCATTCCTTCAACTCTTGCTCTCTAGAACTCATTATCATCAATTGATTTCCTCTGGAGTGTAGCATTCAGCCCTTTGAGACGTCTTCTCATCGACATCTTTTAAATTTTTTAGCCTTCTCCTTTCCATTTATTGCAGACCCTTACGGTGAAACGGCCTCATATCTTGTTGGGAACGAAATCGTATAAAATTAAATAAACGACTTCTAATTAGCTACTAGTATAATCATGATAAAATTAACACAAACGCATGAAACATCATCAAAATTACTACATGCTACATGAGATGTAAAATAACATGTGATAACAACTGAACAATCGTAAGAGTAAAACCAATCGGAAACTAATCAAAAATCGCATTCGATAAATATTTTATTCGTATAACTCTGAATTGCATGATGCATGAAAAGGCAGTAGAGGTGAAACCTTAGCATATAAGACCACAATCTAATAACCTATACACATTAATCTTCATTCATTAGATTCTGACACCCATTTTTCTTATCTCGTTTCCAATTGCTCTCACTGTCACTCATTTCTGTACAATAGGTATCGTTCCGGATACTGGTCCGTTGCCAATATATAAAGATACAATCGATATATATATATAGATAAATAATATACATATATATATATGACTATAGAAACAAAAACTCACACCGAATCTCCCTCACAAATATATATATATATATATATACATAGATTGATAGAGGGAAAGATAGATAGATAGTTAGATAGATATATGTATGTGCGTCTGTATATATATAAGTGCATACATATGTATGTGTATGTGTATGTATGTATGTATATATATATATATATGTATATATATATTTATTTGTATATACATATATATATATATATATATATATATATATACATATATACACATATACATATACACTTATATGCATATATATTCATTTCCTTACTATTATCATCATCATCATTATTATTATTATTATTATTATTATTATTGTATTATTATTACAATTATTATTGTTACTGTTTCTATTATTAATATTCTTATTATTGTTATTATTATTATTATTATTATTTATTATTATTATTATTATTATTATTATTATTACTATTATTATCGTTATCATTATTATTATTATTATTATTATTATTATTATTATTATTATTATTATTATTATTACTATCATCATTGTTATTATTACTGGTCTTTTTCTGCCAAAACAATTCGTAGAACTGGCACAATTCTGTCTATATGATAATATAAAGTAGGACTTCATTTGCTGGGATACTTTAGTGATCCCCTAGATTAAGTTTGACAGGCTAAGAAACGATTTATATTTTCTTCGCGAAATCAATGAACTTAGGAACAAGGGTGACAATTATGTTGAAGGCAACGAATTCATCAATCACATAGGCACATGCATACATCCACTACACACTTGCACCTATCCTCACATGTCTATATGCATATATGCGAGTATGCCTATAAATATGTGTTTGTATATGTGTGTTCATCTGGTATACTGGATACGTCCACATGGCGGTAAAAAAGGCAAAGAATGGCTGCTCTGAGTAGTGCCCTACATCACCACGACCGATTCCAGTAACAGAGTTGGAAAAGAGAGTCTAAAATATCTGCGTACATGTACTGTATGTGTATATAAATAATTATGTATGTATGTATGCAGGTTTATATGTATGCATGATTATATGTATGCATGTATGTATGTGTGTTTATATGTAGGAGTGGTTGTGTGGTAAGTAGATTTCTTAGGAGACACATGGTTCCGGGTTCAGTCCCACTGCGTGGTACCTTGGGCAAGTGTCTTCTAGTATAGCCTCGGGTCGATTAAAGCCTTGTGAGTGGATTTAGTAGACGGAAACTGAAAGAAGCCCGTCGTATATATATATATATAATATATATATATATATATATATAAGAATTTTTTGCGTAATAGGGTTTTAATGACACCATTATCTCTTACACACACACACACTGATATATATATATATATATATATAATATATATATATATATATATATATATATATATATATATATATATGTATATATATATGTATGTATGTATGTATGTATGTATGTATATGTTTGTGTGTCTGTGTTTACGTCCCCGCAACATAGCGGTTGGGCAAAAGAGCCCGATATAATAAAAATATGCTTTCAAAGAGTAAGTCCTGGGGTCGGTTTGTTCGACTAAAGGCGGTGCTCCAGCATGGCCCCAGTCAAATGACTGAAACAAGTAAAAGAGTTAAAGAGTATGTATGTATAATCTTTTCTAACAAGATCCTCTTTTCTTTCTTTCTGAGTGCTCCTTTCCGACTTTACCTTCATTTTTTCCACTGCTTTTCATGATCGCCGAACTCAGCACCTTTCTCTCTACACTTCACTAAATGTTTTCTCTCTCCCCTCTCCCTATTTGGCATCATGTGACCATCACGTGACGATCTCTAGGCCATACTTTTCCGACTTGACCGTTGATTTATTCATTCATGCTCCCTGGGACTCCCAATTTTCACCAGGGTCGTCTTGTTTTTCCCATTTCATTCGTTCTATCTCCTTATCTATTGCTTCCATAATCCCGCCCTTCTATCTATCTTTCTACTTTACACGTCTAGAACCTTAGAGCAACTTTTTCCATTCGCGTTTCTTCTACACAGGACCTGGCTTAAAGCTGTCTCATAGTCTAAATGCCTTTACATATATATATATATATATATATATATATATCCAAAGTGAAATGACGTATGAATATGCATTGAATAGTTCCTTTGAAGAATTGTCAGATTTTGAATATGGCCAACGTAAAGATCATGCAGCAAGATATTTTTGTTTTATTATTATAATTGATGAGAAAGCAGCGAGGTGCAGAATGGTTTAGCTCGACAGACAAAATGATTTAGCGGCATTTGGTACGTTTTTATTTTCATCCATTCGCTGTCGATAATACCACTTGAGCACTGGGGTCGATGTTATCAACTACCCCACTTAGCCAGAATATCAGGCCTTTATGCCTATAGTAGAACGGATTATTATACAGTGTGAGAAGGCGGCAAGATGGTAGAATAGTTACCACGCCGGATAAAATGCTTTTGCGTAATTTCATCTGTCCTCATGCTCTAACTTCAATTTTCACCAAGGTTGGCTTTGTTCTCCATCCTTTCGCCATCAATAACATAAGCACCCGAATGGCGGCGAGCTGGCAGAATCGTTAGCGCACAGGAAGAAATGCTTAGCGGTAGTTCAAATTCCGCCGAGGTCGACTTTGCCTTTCATCCTTTCGTGATCGATAACTTAAGTAACAGTTACGCACTGGGGTCGGTGTAATCGACTTAATCCGTTTGTCTGTCCTTGTTTGTCCTCTCTGTGCTCAGCCCCTTGTGGGTAGTAAAGAAATAGATAAAATAAGCACCCTTCAAGGACACGAGTCGATAACCTCGACTATCACCATCCCTCGAAACTGCTGGCATTTTCCCAAAACTTGAAATCATTATTACATCGAGCAGGTGACAATAATTTTACATCATGTTATATTTGAAATAAAAGATAAACCGTTAGCGAAGAGAAATGTGCGCCAAGAGATTTAAGTTTTACTCGAGAAGTGCCGACCAAAGTTCATTTCGAGTTTCATAATATCACATAAGGTGTTGCTACTAATCCAAACCGTTTTCCCTCACCGCGGTCTGTAGTGCGAAGATCGCATCTACGTACGGATTTTGGCAAGAGCGATGACATATTGGGAAAGAAACAGAATCTTGCATTCTCGAGAGTATTGTCAGAATCTATCTAATCTTGTTTGATGTTCAGGTGCAATACGGCAAATTTACATTTTATTAGCTCTTCTCGTAGTCTCGGCGCATACATCTGTTGCATACACACACAGACAAACTTACATATATATATGTATATATCGTTCATAGGCGAGATGAAGAGATATGTGTATATGTGTGGTTCTAGCCGTAAGCGCGTGCTTGTGTCTTTATGTCTCCTACTATCGCTAAACAAATTGTAATAGTGCATTTACGGCCCCATGGCTTTATTGATTCGGTAAAAGAAACAGATAGAACAAGAACCCGATTTACCGGCTTAATAAAACAAAAAAGAGTACCGATTTACAAGTTCGATTCGTTTGACGAAAAAATATGCAAGGTGGTGCCCCAGCATTGCCGCTGTCTAATGGCTGGAACAAGTCATAGATAAATGATCTTCATTGTTCGACCGTGGTCGAGACAATGGAATTTACCATGCTACGCCAGACTTCACGGTCCATCATGGCATTACGGAGGTCCTGTTGCTGGATGCCTGTATCCCTGGAGATTACATCAGGATAGGAGAGTGTGCGCCCTCTGGTATTGCGAGTAGATGGCTTCCAGAGGAGAAGACTAGAAATTGACTCTTTTTCAGCTCTACAACAATGTCCAGCAAACTGGACTCTCCTACCTTTCACAAGAGATGACACAGGTGGTAGTTTCCCATATATTTGCATTTTGGTTGGATGGCGCTTCCACAAGAGATTTTGAGCTCTCATAAGGAGGCGAGTGTAGGTTCCATCTAACCGCCTCTCAAGCTTCGTTGATAACGTCCAGGTTTCTGAGCCATATAGTAGAATTGGTTCGAAGGTGGCTTTGAAGATTTCAAGTTTCAAGTCTCTACTTAGATTTGATAAATGATAAAACGTGTATATAATTACAAACATGGATTCATACACACATACATACATACATACATACATACATACATACATACATACATACATACATACATACATACAATATATTTGTGTGTGTGTGTATGTGTGTGTGTGTCTGTGTGTGTGTATATGTATATATAAAGATATGCGCACACATTCATATACATATTCACGCATATAATATATATATATATATATATATAAGTTCAGATAATAATTTTTACCTTCTGCTTAATCTTACTGCAAGTTTTGAAGTGTGCAGTTTGATTTTAGTTATTTTTTCAAAGTAACAAATGAGCATATTCGGCATATTTTTCTCTATGACATCGATAAAGCAACAACATAACGGAAAGTACGAAGAATATTATTGAAGTATATTGTGATCAGACAATAAGCGTGAGCCAGTGTCAACGGTCATTCCAGATATTCCTAGCCGGAAACCACAGGCTAGAAGGCGAACCTTGTCCTGGAAGGTCTAAAAAGATCATCTGGGACGTCCTGCAAAACCTAGTTGAACAATATCCCATTGTAACTGTTGAGAAACTAGCATTGAAGCTTGGATTTGATCACTCAACCATTCATCGAGACCTGTGAGCCATCGCAAAAGTCACGTATCACAAAGAACCATTTTTCGAGCGAATAGTGACTGGTGACGAGAAATGGGTTCCCTATAACATTTCAAGCGCCGAAGACAGCGAGTAGGGAAAGGAGAAACACCGGCACCGCAGGCTAAACAAAGTCTTCACCCACTTAAGGTGTTGTTATCTGTTTGATGGGATATAAAAGGTTTAGTCCATTTCGAACTTTTAGACCCAGACCAAACGACTTAAACCAGCACTAGAAAAAAGACGACCATCTTTGGTATCAAGTTGAAAAGTGTTCTTTCATCAGGATAATACTCATACGTACAGCGAGGATGAGATTTCAAAGGATGGAACACTTTGAATGGGAAACGATTTCCCACCCACTATTGCCCCATCTGATTATCATTTATTTCTCAATCTTCAACATCATTGGGACGAAAAAGATATGAATTCTGTAGCCGAGATCAGAACAGTACTGGAGGAGGATTTTTCTTCGCCGACAAGAGAAATTTGGAAGAGGGGACATGCAAATCTACAAGATAGATGGAAGAGCATTATAGAAAATGAAGGAGTGCATATTTTAAATTAAAAGAGAACTTTGTTTATCTTAATTTTGAAAAATAAATAATTATAAAAAACCGCATTTTTTATGAGAAGACACAGTATGTAGCAAGCAATGTTCCTAGCCGCTTTAACGTGGCTGCTCCATACTATATATATATATATAAGTAGATAAATACATACATACTTACATACATACATACATACATACATACATACATATAGATGTCTGAGTACATATATGTACATATTTATGTGGTGTATATATATATATACATATTGTATGTGTATAAATATATATATAAATATGTATATATATATATATATTATGCGTGTGTACATACATGCATGCATATACATATACGCATATATATATTTTGAAACATATATATACACACACACACCACACATACATACACACACACTCACATATTTGTGTGTATGTATATGTATATATACATGCACCTACGTGCATGAAAGATCTATATTTCATCGATTGTAAATATTGGTGTGTAGTCGTCTTGGAGCACGTGTCGGGAGAAATTGAGAAACGAAAATAGAAAAAAGCAGCCGCTTATATTGCTTCGCAGATATCCGATTCTTGCCGCTTTTAAACAACTCACAAAATCACATTGCATCGTCATCCAGACACATACACACATACACTCACACACACACACACACACACACACACACACACACACACACACATACACACACACACACACAAACACACACACACATTGCAATTTAATTACGTAAAGAAAATAGATGTTTTTCCAAACTTTCACGAAGTAGCGAACAAACCAATGATAAAATAAGCGTACATCGTGCAATTAATATCCACATGTGATTCCAGTATCAATGAGCTCCCGTTTGATCTTAAACATCACTATAATGATATCACTAATGTTATCACTTTGACTATTTGTTCTGTTTTTAGAATATACCACTACATGACTTTATATGTTCGGTGGGACACATACTTCAAGTATAACAATTATGGAAGTTCAATGGTGTCTTAATTCATTTAGCGGTCAGCTTTGTGTTTGATCACAAAGATGTTTAACTGAACTAAATGTTAAAAGTTCATATGTCAAACACACAATGAACTGCTGACTCGTTTATGCTGTTGGACATGGCTTGTTTATAATTTGATTTCTATTATAATAATGATTAATGAATACATATGTGTCAAAGCCACAGCCAGTATTGTGTTCCTTGACTACATTTTCGAAGAAGCAATAAACTCATCAAATCAGAATGAAAAACATTCTGCTCTTTCATACAAATTACAAACTTACTGTCCTGCATGGAGTTTCTCTCATTTATTTTTCTGATAACTTATAATTAATTTACACGCCATTACAATGCATTTAAAATCCTAGACACACCGCCGTATTCGCTCTGGCTTTTCCCTTTGTCTCTGATGCATACATACATACATACATACATACATACATAAACACATACGTAACGATACTATGCTTCCTAGGTATATGCGTATATGTAAATATGATACGTATATATATATATATATATATATATATATATATATATATATATATATATATTATATACATTCATAGGGACAGAAGTGGCTGTGCGATTAGAAGCTTGTTTCACAACGACATGGTTCTGAGTTCAGTCCGAATGCCTGCTACCTTTGTCAAATATCTTCTAGTATAGGGGCCGACCAAAGCCTTGACAACAAGCACACTCACAAGAAATACGTTTTAATCAGCTGGAATTAATAAATTAATTACAGGGACACTAAGCAGTGAGAATTGAAATGAAATTGAATACATATATGTTTTACATACTTGTTTACATTCAAATAGAGGGAGAGAGAGAGATTTGCTGTGGTGAATGTCTCGAGGGACAAATGTTTGTGGCAGCCCCTGTGTGTGAAATCGAAACAAGATGACCTGAAGGTGACATTATCTGAATGTCTTGTGTTTCTTGGAGCTTGGTTGCGTTTCATCAGTTACATTTGTCTGGATGGAATTAATTAATGAAATAACATTAAACAGGGTTTATCAAAATAAAATTGAGAGGTCGTATGCTTTACAATGAAACGTGGGAAAATCCTTTACTGTGGTAATTGACTTAAATTGAAACTTAGCCTTTGCAAGAAAAGGAACGGTTGCTTCTAGTGGAACGTAAAACCATTGATCCGGTTTCTATAACTGTTGAGTCGTATTTAAAAATAATGTTCCTCATAAATAAGGCGCGTGAATATCCTGAGGAAGCGGGGCATCAAATTTAATGAAACCGAATATTTCATTCGCAATTAAGTTTTACGTCTCTCGTAGGGTAAAAGACAGTGTTGTTCACTGTGGAATTTGAAATCAGAATTCAAATATTTGGAAAAGAATACTTTTCTCCGCTGGTTTAATAGGTCAGGCAAATCACCGGCATAATGAACAGCACAAATAATACGATGCAAATGTTTCTAGAGTATAAGTAACCTCTTAAAACTTATACACAGAGTGCCGTTAGTGACAAATTAGAGCAATTTATCTATTTTAGTTTCTAATAGATTGCTTCCGGCATAATATAATCATTGGAGATTACATTTCTAGCAAATATATATTGTGTATATCATGGTAGCAACTACACTTAGGTTTATGTTCTTCTTCGTAGTTCTTTTCAACAGAGATACATTAAATGAGTGAAATACATTCTTAGTGTAGTTATTTGGAAGATCTTCCTTGATCGAACTGTCATTTCCTCACACAGTCCCCAGCCATATACATCAAATCAGATTTGCAGATTCTAAATGTTAAACTATCTAGTCATTCGGTACGAAATATGATTCCACAGATACGACTCTAAAGACAGACGTTTCTTCTGAGACAAAATCCTACCGCTGGCGCCATTTTAAGTTTGTATGTTTACATGCGTATACACTTACGCTCACAATCACAAATACACATAAACACAAATACGCATAAACATACACACACACACACAGACACACACACACAAACACACACAACGTTCATATTTGTACTATAAATAATATATACATAATTATTTTAATATAATACTGTTTCAGTTCCGTATATCAACTTAAGTATCATATGGTGTCATGTTTAGGTTATTAAAACCTGAACATAAGTGTTTAAATGAACCAAACTATCTGGGGGTATGTCAGCGATGTGTGTATAATTCTTGTATTTGTTTAGCCCTAAGGTATAAGATGTGATAAATAACCGCCAAGTGGTTCTCACGTGAGAACGTACTTTTTAAACGAGACAGTATAAATTGAACATGGTAATCCTAGATACACAGATGATTTATATCCAGACAGTACATCTAGGATCAAAGTTACCTACAACCAAGGAAGCTCTGGATATATACATAAAAAGTTAGCATACCTATATTGAAAGGTGTTCCTAATATGAACATTCTATCCGTGTTCAAATCATATGTGCAAAACACACAGAATCATATCATCTATGTGACCATTTGATATCATTTGAGAGATTGGCTGTGAGTGTTAGCAGGCCAAATGTTCACATCAAGTTCCTATATAGCATACAGTATAGTCCAGTACACGTTTCAAAATAGTCATATCTTTTAATTTTTTGAATCATTAGACTGCACCCATACTGGGCACTGCCTTAAAGTAGTTCAATGGAACAATTTGACCCGTGTAGTTAATACTTTTAAGCCAGGATTTCTTTTATCAGTCTTTTATGCCGGAAACAATCCCCATATTCTTTATCCTTTTTATTCAACACGAATGTACTATAGTCTGATTGTCCATCCCCCAGTGACTCTAAATACAAATAGAATACTCTAAAATAACTATATTCGATGCAGCACCTTGAGCAAGTGTCTTCTAGTATAGCCTCGGGCTGACCAAAGCCTTGTCAATGGATTTGATAGATGGAAACTGAAAGAAGCCTGCCGTATATATATATATATATATATATATATGTGTGTGTGTGTGTGTGTGTGTGTGTGTGTGTGTGTGTGTGTGTGTGTGTGTGTGTTTTTGTGTCTGTGTTTGTCCTCCGGCCTAACATCGCTGCATTTACCTCCACGTAACCTAGCGGTACGGCAAAAGAAATTGATGGTGTAAGTACTAGGCTTACAAGGAATAAGCCCCGGGGTCGATTTGCTCGACTAAAGGCGGTGCTCCAGCATGGACGCAATCAAATTGAGTGAAACAAGTAAAAGAATCGTATCCCTAACGTAGTACCGTGCCTCATGTTTATGGTACGCATGACTTTTGAGGATCCAACTAAAGAAAAATAGTAAATTAAATTCAAAATATTACTTTACAGGGCCAAGACAAACGACATAATTCATAGATGTATATATGGCAAGAAACAGCTAGATTTCTTTCTATAATATTCTACAGAAGTGAACGCGTGATGACCAAAATACAAATTTTGATAGAAAACATCTATAAAATTAGATTGAAAAACAATAAATGGCTGTGGGGTCGACCAGAATACAACAGTAATAAAAAGGGTGCATAAATAAAAGAAAATGATAGAGATTCACTGCGTAATAATACTATATCACAGAAAAAAAGTTCTTGAAATTCTCAGTGACTTTTCGTGTAAATAATTTATAGATGATGAAATATTAGAAATATTTTGTATTCTCTGCTACGCAATTCTCTACTATATATTTTCTTCCTCGGACCGTCTAATTTATCAGTTCTTCCGCACATATAACCCGTTACTTATAAATACAATATACAAAACACATGAAATACAAATAGGGGAGAGAGCATCAGCTTTGTCTGTACGTAATGAAGCTCTTAGCATTTACTCTTTACTCTTTTCCTTGTTTCAGTCATTTGACTGCGGCTATGCTGGAGCACCGCCTTTAGTCGAGCAACTCGACCCCGGGACTTATTCTTTTGTAAGCCCAGTACTTATTCTATCGGTCTCTTTTGCCGAACCGCTAGGTGACGGGGACGTAAACACACCAGCATCGATTGTCAAGCAATACTAGGGGGACAAACATACACACACAAACACACACACACACATACATATATATATATATATACATATATACGACGGGCTTCTTCAGAAATATGATAGACGAAAACAAGTGTTTAAACGTCAAACAGGTGTATTGAATTAACGCTTGGGAAGGTGTTGTTGGGATGTGTAGTTGTGGGTGTGGGTGGAGGGGGTAATAATGAATGAAGGTGGGTAGGAGTGAAAACAGGAAGTGGGTGTCAGAGCCAACACTTGTGGAGTAGATTTGGTAGACGGAAAACGAAAGAATCCATGCCATCGTACATGTATATGCGTGTGTATGTGCGTGACTGTGTATCTGCGTTTGTCCCCCATCACCGCTTCACAACCTTTGTCGGTGTGTTTGGTCTCCATAACTTAGCAGTTTGGCAAAAGAGAAGGATAGAATAAATGCTAGGCCTTAGGAAAAATAAGTCTAGAAGTCGATTTGTTTGACTAAAGCAACTTAAATGCGGTGCTCCAGCATGACCGTACTCGAATGACTGAAACAAATAGATTGAATAAAAGAATATATAGAATATATATATATATAGACGCAGGAGTGGCTGTGTGGTAAGTAGCTTGCTTACCAACCACATGGTTCCGGGTTCAGCCCCACTGAGTGGCACCTTGGGGAAGTGTCTTCTACTATAGCCTCGGGCCGACCAAAGCCTTGTGTGTGGATTTGGTAGACGGAAACTGAAAGAAGCCCGTCGTATACACACACACACACACCACACACACATAATATATATATATATATATATATATGCATTTGTGTGTCTGTGTTTGTCCCCCCAGCATGCTTGACTACCGATGCTGGTGTGTTTATGTCCCCGTTAATTAGCGGTTCGGCAAAATAGACGATAGAATAAGTACTGGGCTTACAAAGAATAAGTCCCGGGGTCGAGTTGCTCGATTAAAGGCGGTGTCCAGCATGGCCGCAGTCAAATGACTAAAACAAATAAAAGAGTAAAGAGTAATATAAATATATATATATATATAATATATATATATATATATATATATACATGTGTGTGTGTGTGTGCATATATGTATTTAAAAATATGAGAACTATAAGTATTGTTTCGTTGAGGGAAAAAAAAAACATCGATAGTTCAGAGATCAAAGAATAGTGAGTTTCATACACGTCACTACCTAAAATGGAAAGGAAAGAACAAAAAAATTCTTCAATCTGACTGAAGTTTTGGATTTTAGTACAAAACAATGTGAAAGAAAGTAAAGAAAATTACAGAAATTATTTCGGTGCGTTTGTTCAAGGCATCGACGTCCTCCTCCTCCTCCTCCTCCTCATCATCATCATCATCATCATCACCATCATCATCATCATCATCATCATCATCATCATCATCATCATCATCATCATCGTCATCATCATCATCATCGTCACCATCATCATCATCATCACCATCATCATCATCATCATCATCATCATCATCATCATCGTCATCAACATCATCATCATTATCATCATCATCATTGTCGACGTCGACATCTTCGCTGTTGTCGTCATCATCATCATCGTCATCATCATCGCTTAGGTTTCCTACTTCAAAGGTTAGACGGATTTTCTAAGACAGCGGTGTTCAGCAAACGATATAACTTTCCTGTAGTCAACCATTTTGAATCGTCTGATACGACGCGTTGAATGGTGGCTTACCAATTCAAAAATCGATATATATATATATATATATATATATATATATATATACACGACCAATATGGAGGAGAGGATAATTTTCTTTTATACGACATTGGTATAGAATGTCGTAACACCTATAGTCGTTCTAAAGGGATTCGAAACGTCTGTTTAAAATACATTCCAATCTTACCTCGCAAGTAGATTAAATCTTTTTAAGAGCACTAAATGACGAAATGATAGAAGTTGCCAGTAGCATGCTGTTTATTATGGAAAAGCTGTAAGTTAAAGCATTAATAACGAAACGTGTTAAAAACTTCTTTTCGTATAGTTTTCAATGTCGTGTTTTTAAAATCCATTTGCTATTCATTACAATATATTAGGGAAGATATGCTGTGCGCTGTATTTATTTATTTCTTTATTTATTCGTCTTAATATGAGTGAAGAAGTATATGCAATCTTGGTTATTTTCCTTAGCGTTTCAATATATTTTCTTACATTTAAGTTTTCACTGCGAAGAAAATACTTTGATTCCTTCAATAAACTGGTCAGATTTTACAGGTTAATAGGCTAGCATATAAACATGAAAGGAATATTCTATATACATGCATATATACATACATACATGCGTGCATACACGCGCACATGCATGCGTATGTACGTACATGCATACATATAAACACATATATATATGTATTTTTACACGTATATGTGTATGATGTGCATTGCTATTTACACGTATACACACTCACAGAGACACACCCATATATAGATAGACAGATAGGTAGAAAGATACATTAATAGATAGATAGACAGATAGATAGATAGATAGATAGATAGATAGATAGATAGATAGATAGATAGATAGATAGATAGATTGATAAAAAGACAGACAGACAGCTGATAGCTAGATAGATTGATAGATAGATAGATAGATAGATAGATAGATAGATAGATAGATAGATAGATAGATAGATAGATAGATATGTAGATAGATAGATAGGTAGGTAGATAGGTAGATAGATAGATAGGTAGGTAGATAGGTAGATTGATAGATTGATTGATTGAGTGACAGATTGAGTGATTGATTGATTGATTGATATGAATGTAGATATGTGGTTACATATTAATTACTAATTGGTATTTGTGTATTCATTAATGTGTGTGTTCGTGTCCGAGTAAAATAAGACACGCGAAATGACATCAGAAAATAGTTATAACACCATAGGTGCGAAAAAGACGAAGGAAGTAGGAAGTTCATATGCAAAATTAAACGTTTGCCTTCAACATTTATGCTTCATGCGTTCCCATGTTATGCTTTCAAAAGCGGTCCGTTAATTAACCATATTTAGGTTTATCTACCCTTGCTACTGTTTTTAGATCTTAATCACTGCAAAATATTTTGCCTTCTAATTGCATGGACTCTCAGATATAATCGAGTTTGTTTCACCATACTGTATTGGGTGAGAGAGCATCACGAATATGGGTAAATATTACAGGTACACCGAAAATAGCAATGGCGTAAATATGCATTCAAAGATATGAAGCAAAAATGGCGGTTGGGGGTGAAGAGGAAACGATATACATTTTGAATATGCACCATAATTCTCTTTAGAGAATTTCAGAACGAAGCTATTATCAGTTAAGTGAATTCTATTTTGTCACGAGATATCTGAGACACGCTTGAAAAGCCGTGAGTATAAGATTATAATTTCATTTTAAAATTAAAAATAAAAATTACAAAACGAGTGTGTATGTGTATATATATATATATATATATATATATATATATATACCAATTAAGGACTGAACACGAAAAGTGGACAGTCAACATGCTAGATATAGACGTCAAATCGCCATTCACCACAAAAGATTATGTTCTCAGATCAAACTCAACACAAAACAATATATATATATATATATATATATATATATATATATATATATATATATATATATATATATATACAAACACACACATATATATAATATAATACACACACATAAGCATATACGTGTATATATACATAAATATGCATGATGTGTGTATGCATATATATTTAATTGGGAGTTTTAGTTTGTGTGACGTATATATATATATATATATACGCATACACAGTTCTTAGGAAGGCTACTGCAATCTCATGTTCTTTACGTTGTAAAGCAAATCATGGCGTATTCGTTTTTCTTTGTAGCTAAATCTTCGTTTACGTGTAGCGAGTTATAAGGAGATAAAAATAATTTACACGGATCCCTATAAAATTGTTCACTGAAACGTAAGCGATGAGATCAATCGATTTTATTTGCTACTCATTAGAGAGACACCATCGCAAACTCAATGCCTGCATACATGCATGTTGAAGTCAATAACCTGCTGTGGTGTATATAATTAACTATACAATATACTCTTTCACTCTGTAACTTGTTTCAGGCATTTGACTACGGCCATGCTGGAGGATCTCCTTAAAGGGGTTTAGTAGAAGAAATTGAACCCAGAACTTACTTTTGCCTACTACTAATTCTATCAATATCTTTTGCCGAACGCTAATTTACAGGAACGTACACACACCACCATTGCTTGTTAAGCGATGATGGGGGACAAATACACACACACACATATATATATATACATATATATACACACACATATATACATATATATACACACACATATAAACATATATCTATAGAAAATGATTTGATCTGAAATCCAGTGCTGAAATAAAAACAGTTGCAGTGTGATCTGATCAACTGGTCCCCTTCACACAAAACTTTCAGACCTAGTAAAGTATCTCGTTAGTGTTAAAGAATATAGGTGTCTATCTGCCATTTAAAAGGCAGCACGAAATTTTGTTAGTGAGCAGGTCGTGGTTTCAAAGGGACGAAAATATTAATCCTTTGTCAGTCTTTGTTTGTCATCTCTGTGTTTAGCCCCTTGTGGGTAGTAAAGAAATAGGTATTTCATCTGCCGCTACGTTCTGAGTTCAAATTCCGCCGAGGTCGACTTTGCCTTTCATCCTTTCGGGGTCCATTAAATAGGTACCAGTTACGCACTGGGGTCGATATAATCGACTTGGTCCGTTTGTCTGTCCTTGTTTGTCCCTTCTGTGTTTAGCCCCTTGTGGGTAGTAACGAAATAGGTATTTCGTCTGTCTTTACGTTTCGAGTTCAAATTCCGCTCAGGTCGATTTGCCTTTCATCCTTTCGGGGTCGATAAATTAAGTACTAGCTGCGTACTGTGTCGATCTAATCGATTGGCCCCTTCTCCAAAAATGTTGGGCCTTGTGCCTAGAGTAGTATAGGATATTACCTACCTGATGTTTTACCATTGAATAATGCGGAATCAGTTTTGCTTACTAGTTTACTTAGGAATTTGCTAATATAGTGAACCAGATATTTTGGTTATGTAATCAAAGTGTAGAAGCTGGACATTCGTGAAAGTTAGAAGTAAAGATATTTACATGAATGAAATAAGAAACACAATGAACCAGGTAGAATTTGAAAACATGGCAAAGAGATATCAATGGAAAAGAAGCAGGGTAAATGTGAGAAAGAAATGAAGAGAGTGAATGAAAGAGCAGAGTTGCGCTTATAATAACTAAGAATGAAAGTATCTGCGAACCGCCAAATTTCATCGTGTATCCTGTAACTTTCGCTTTTTAGTCTCTTTGCATCTTAATTGTGAATTGTAGTTTCTTTACTATTTCCCAGCTTGTTAGAACAAAAGTGGTCCCGAAAGAATAAATATTTTTTTTAAGTATTCATGATTTATGAGCAAAAATTTATCGTTTATTTCAATGTGTTCCGACGTAGAATTACCATTTGAGTTATTGTCTAGGCTTATATTACAATCCACGTTTCCATCGTTCTTCAAGCTATACACGTTTAACAGACTCTAAGGTATCAATGCTTACTTATTCGCTGATTTATTTCTTCTTAGTTATTCGAAACCGAAGAGTTAGATATTCTGGAAGAAATATATTCCATACTGTTTCAAAATAATCAGTGATATTGAAACAATAAATCTATAGTAATCTAGTGTGGTAATGCTGTTTATAATTATAATTACATATATTTTTTATAATTCATCAATACATTATTTACATTATTTACATTTGACGTATATTTCTCCTCATCTTGTTTGTTGTTAACACAACGTTTCGGCTGATGTCCCCTCCAGCCTTCATCAGTTGACTTGGGAAAATGTCGAACCTGGGTTCGCATTCCTTAGGTATTTTGAATATTATCATTATTATTATTATTATTATATTATTATTATTATTATTATTATTATTATTATATTATTATTATTATTATTATTATTATTCACGTCACTGCTAGATTCGAATTCGGAATCTTGGGGTTAGTAGCCTGCGCTCTTAACCCCAAGATTCCGAGTTCGATTCGAAGCAGTGACATGAATAATAATAATAATAATAATAATAATAATAATATAATAATAATAATATAATAATAATAATAATAAAAACTTGTAATAAGATGCACCATCTAAAGGCAGACTTGTAATAAGATGCACCATCCAAAGGCAGATGTGGATCGTCTTTACCTTCCCAGAGCTCAGGGACGTCGAGGTTTCATCCAGCTTCAACTTATATACAAAACCACCACAATCAGACTGTCCAAATACCTTGAAGCAACCAACGATTGGATGCTAAAACTTGTTGAAAAACATGAAAGACCGGAAAAACTTCACCCTATTCTGAAAGAGAGCAAAAAATTCGCTACTGATCTCTTAGATACCTACCAGATTGATCAGGTTGAAGGAAATGCGCCAACTGCTGCTGCAAATAAAATAAAATTGATTGCAAAGACAAAAGCACATGAAAAATTAGCTAGCAGATGGGAACAGAAACCTCTGCATGGCAAGTATGTGGCCCGTAGTAAACAAGCTGATGTCGATCAGAAACGCATGCAACAATGGTTACGAAGCTCAGGGTTAAAAGCGGAGAGTGACGGTTTCATAATAGAATGGCTCTACATCAGAAGCCGAAAATAGATCAGAAAGAAGGAATATAATAGGCCAATTCCTACAGTCTCTCACTTAGGACTCTAGTATATCATTGAAGTGTAAGTTATATGTTTGCTTTATCTCAAGTTATAAATACAAAACTACAAAAATCGTTTTCAAAGTAACAGGGTTAGTCAATATATTTGGTGACCCCCTTCGGTCAGACACTGACCATGGGTTTGTACCTAGAGTGTTACCCTCTGAGGCACAAGTCTGGGCAAGGTTGTTTTATGGAAGACCAGTAGTCGCCCATGCATACCGGCCTCCTCTCTCCACGTCACCGATGTTGCCCAAGGGAAAGGCAAAGGCCGATACAGCTTGGCACCTGTGACGTCGCAACTCATTTCTACAGCTGAGTGAACTGGAGCAATGTGAAATAAAGTGTCTTGCTCAAGAACACAACACGCAGCCCGGTCCGGGATTCGAGCTCACAACCTCACGATCGTAAGCTCGACGCTCTAACCACTGAGCCACGCGTCTTCACTATATTTATTCAGTAAATATTCGTTAACATTTACAAGGAAAATGTAAACATTTGCTTCGGAGTTTCAGCTTGTTACGATCATCAGTTTTTATAGACTCGACGTAGTTTATTGCGACTGAACATTTATACCGCGACTAAACTTTTACAGCAGTGATTTATAAGTGATAAATGGTCAGGGCGTATAGGTGTTACTTTATTCCATCTTGAACTGTGATTTTGCCTTCGTTAAGTGTGTATTTCTGCCTAATGAAAACAACCGCCCCCACAGGTACGCCTCCACACTCAAACGCACACATCCACACATGAAGAGCTCATTTAAGATCTGCGTGCGCATATCTAATAGCTGTAAGCCTATGGGAATATATGCGAAAATATTAGTAATGTAAACACGTATGTTCTGATGTTCATTATATATTAATAGATATCTAACTATCAATATCTATATATAATTTACATGCCTGGATGCTTGCTTGCTTTCACACACACACACTTCCACACACTCTCTCTGTCTCTGTCTTTCTTTCCCTCTCTTCCTCTTCCTCTCTCAAATATCCTTACACTTATTCGTTCTCCCACACACTTAAAAACAACATTAACCATGTTATTGATGTGTTGCACTCTTTTTCACTCTGTTGGCTTTCACGTAGCTAATTATTCCAACTTAAAATACAGAACACCAAAATTACATTCATGCATGTTTCGAATTATTTCATGTACGATATTCGTTGACGTAATTTTTCCCAAAAAGCGTTTAAAGAAATGAACCCATGTCCTACATGCAAAATTGGACATCTATTACATGTTTAATACACTAAATATGATTCTCCTACATAGAAGTTTCTGAAAATTGAGACCGTCCAAAACTCTGTATACTTTATGCTATCAAATAGACCCCATTAAAATAGCTACGTAGATATTTATCTTCGTAGCTTCAACAACCATTTTCTATAAATATATATTCTATAGGTACATGAGGGGAAGTATGTTGCGTACCTTGATTCTAGGCGACTTGTTTCCGGGTTCAGTCCCACAGAGTATTACCTTGCACAAGTGTCTTGTACTATAACTGGGGTCATCAAAATGTTTGTGAATGGAATAGGTAGAGGGAAACTACAAGAAACCCATCGTGTGTGTATATATATATAATCACCGTGATCACTTGACCGACCAGGCTATCAGATGTTGCTACTCATCGCTGGTCACAATGCGCTTCGTATTGTTTCAGCCTTCAAATGACGCCACCCCGCTGGCTAAGCAAGCAGGCCAACAGAAGAAAAAGTAAGAGAAAGTTGTGGCGAAAAAGTACTGCAGGGAGCACCACCAGCCCCTGCCGGAGCCTTATAGAGCTTTATGTGTTCTCGCTCAATAAACATTCACAACGCCCTGTCTGGGAATCGAAACCGCGATCCTACGAACGTGAGTCCGCAGGCCTAACCACTGGCCCTTTGCTCCTCCACATACACACACACACACACACACACACACACACACACACACACACACTCACATATATATAATTTAAAATAGGATAAAATCTTTATAAGAATTTATCAAGTACTCATCGTGAAAACCTGGTGTTAAATTAATGGTATTATTAAATTAATATCGATTTTCACCCTCATTTATAATTTTATAAATTTAACTATGCGGCAGTTAATATTTTATTTGATGCGGCATACGTTTCCAATGGAGTCTAGGCATGCTTTTGGCGCGGAATTGAGACATAACTAAAAAGTAATTGGTTGGACCGCTCGTGTTTTTGACGCTCGAATCGATCTAATTAATTGCATTTCTGACAAACTCTACCGAAGATTTATAGATGTAAGTGTAAGTAAAACTACATATTACATTAGTAATGAAACAATTGTATAGAGTCAATCTATTTTATTTGTTGTATTTCACTTTCCTTCCGTTAAATGTATGTTGATTCTAGTTGGAAACAGATCTTCTGTGGTTGCTTCGGAGCTATTTTTAGCACTAGAGTTATCCACATAGTGGATAACTCTCTAATAATTTATATATATTATATATATATATATATATATATATAATATATGTATGTATGTATGTACGTATGCGTATGTTTTCGTCCCCTACTACCGATTGAGCACTGATGTTGTTTTGTTTGCATAGTAGTAACTTAGTCGTTCAGCAAAACAGTCCGACGGTACATGTGACGACGGCAGTCGATTATTTCGACTAAAACTATCCATGAAGCCTCAATCTCGTGACTGAAACTATTTAACGATAAAAGATAAAGATATGCGCATCTATTACGTGTATATATGTTTTTGCTGGAATATTTTCCTTGCGTGTGGGCGCACGAAACAAAATAGTTGTATTTCATTTAAATTACCAATTATGTCATTCCTAAATCGAATTATGAATAAATTGGCGATGAAAAAATTTTGCGGGAAACTCCCCGCGAAATTATAATTGCTGTTCTTGAAGGTATTAAATGTGGAATCGATGATATGAGCCTGCAATAAACGTCATGATATCCTATTGAGTGTAGGCATGGGGGGCATGGAAGCTATAAGATTAAATTCTGATTTCGAATTATTAGAAATCTACCGATGTATCTACGACTTATCCTACGTTACAAATCATAGAGACATGTCCGGAATAACGGCACAAAACGTGTGCCTTTATTATATATAGACAGTAGATAGATAGCGTGAGAGACAGAGAGGGAGAGAGAGAAAGAGTCAAACAGACAGACAAACAAATAGGTAGATAGTTATATATATATATATATATATATATATATATAGAGAGAGAGAGAGAGAGAGATAGATAGATAGATAGATAGATAGATAGATAGATAGATAGATAGATAGATAGATGGATGGATGGATGGACGGACGGATGGGTGGACGGACGGACGGATGGATGCAGAGAGTTAGATAGATAGATAAATAGATAGAGGGATAGATAGATAGATAGATAGATAGATAGATAGATAGATAGATAGATAGATAGACAGACAGACAGATAGATAGATAGATACATACATACATACATACATACATACATACATACATACATAAAGGTGGTGATCTGGCTGAATGGTTAGCACGCCGGCATCGTTTTCAGTGGTATTTTCTCCGTGTTTACGTTCTGATTTCAAATTCGACCGAGGTCGACCCGGTTTTGATTTTTTTTTCCGGCTGGATGAAATAAATAGCA
>NC_043008.1:13149781-13204781 GCF_006345805.1 Octopus sinensis
ATTTACAGATAAATTCCTCTATTTACATAATATCGAGGTCTCTTTCATTATTTTGTTGTTTTGCCATTTTTATCAATAAGTTACTTCCCGTACACCGCCATTTTTCTGTAAGGGCTACTACAGCTTATTTTGGAAAACCGCCAGAAATCGGTTGAGGACTCTGCCTCGCAGAATAATTTAATATGGACGCCTACTACATCGATTATTCTATGAAAAATACACCTATACTATCAAGGATACTATACTCTAAGAAACTTTTTGAGAAAATTACAGACCTTATTGAGCGTATATATATATATATATACGCAATGGGTTCATAATTTGGGAATATGGAAGTTATTTAGTGTTATAGTTTATATCATTAGAACATGTTTAGTAGTTTTCGTCCTGAAGTAATTTTCCTTTTGTCATATCTTTAAATTCTTGGATTAGTTACTAGTATTGTTCTTATGCAACGAATTGGCCCTCACTTCGAATGCTTCACGGATACTGCATATCATAGCTTATTCTTCGATCCTGTAATACGTGTTAAAGAGGTCATGCCATTATGCACTTAATTATACCTTCACACTTAATCAACTATTTTGGAAGGTGACAAAGAGCAGGTACCTTGTAACGTATGCCAACCAATTAAGGGGATGGTACAGGTTGCATAACTCGCCAGTAAACCTATTGTTAAGTCATACAACATCAATATGAACGACATCATCCCCCGTATATTAACCCAAGATATTGTAAAGAAGGAAGGAGTGAAACGATTCAAGGGTGTGCGTATGTTATTGATAACATCTGCATCCACAGAAAATATGGTTTTGTCGACTGCTCCCTGCTCTTCCAGTTTTGTACAAGTTCAAGTTTTTTTAAAAGAGAAAAACTAAAAAGACATCTATTTTCCAGGCTTTATACTCCGAAGAAAAATTATGTGGTTTTCAGACTTTTCATCCAAGTAATACAATGTAGAGATATATCTTCCAAGTTACATATCATCACGTATTTTTTCAAGCTTGCTATCTCCACTGCTACAGTTTCATGGAACTCGGAATTCCATAATATTTGACAAACTTTATATTAGTGTTAAATTAGTTCATGTGGGGCAATGCAAGTGAGGAATTTGTCCAGCACGTCCCTTAGAAAGGTACATTAACTATTTCCACTAATACCTCTGACGCCTTATTTATAAATGCGAAAAATGTTAGCGAGTAACTAGATTTGAAGAATTATAGGGTTCCCCCGGGTACTAAGAAACTCTGGGGAGATCTAAACAGAAGATCTTTCAGAGAAGCCCCCTCTTAATATACTCTAAGGTAGTGGGACCGCATCTATTCTATGACTACTGGATATCTGTCTGCTGCGACACTCTGTGCTACTGTCTGCTCTGCAACCCTCCTGGATTATTAAAATAAGGTATCTTGTGTGTTGCAACCAGTTCAGTGTAAGATACCTGTTCATTGTAAGGTTACTTATGCATTTTCAATTTCACTTCTATTCTTCCTTAATAAGATTCAGATGGAACTCTTCTCAGCTGCTTCTGCCATCCCCGAAGAAGTTACGATGTATAATTTATTGATTTCGAAAACGCAAACTTCATCTTGATAGAATATGAAATAAGAAAGCTTAAAATAGCATAAACAGTGTATTTCATTGCCTGATATTATTATCAGACTCGGTTCTTAAATTTGATTGAATTATGGATTTTTCAACATTGGCAAAGATTCAAACGTTTGGCGACAGTGTATTGATGTTTAGTATTTCCTCAATGCTAGAGTGAAGAAAATACTTATACGAACGACGCAGAATCTGAACGAAATATAAACGCGATGATAGTCTCTCTCTACCCGCTCAGTCGAAGTTGACTCTCGGTCACTCGTTGGATCAGTGTCCTCCAGTCAGTTCTATCCTGGGCTATTTCTTTCAGATTGGCTATGTCCATTCCGGTATCACTCTTGATGGTGTCAAGCCAGCGGGCTCTTGGTCGGCCTCTTTCTCTCTTGCCACTGACCATTTCGAGCATGATGTCCTTCTCCATGGATTTTCTCCACATAATATGACCGAAATATACCAATCTATGCTTGGTGATCCTAGCTTCTAGCGACATTTTCGGCCTTATCTGCTTACGAACTTCTCCATTGGTGAGCCTCGCTGTCCATGGAATCCGTAAAAGTCTTCTCCAACACCAAAGCTCGAATACATTAATTCTCTTCTGGTCAGCTTTCTTTATGTCCAGGTCTCGCATCCATATGTTGCTATTGGGAAGACAATTGCATTCATCAATCTGCGATGATAGTATATAATGTAAAACCTTTTCTTTGCTGCTCAACCGTTTTTACTGATAGAAATACTCTTCTTATTGAAGTTTACCTTGTATCGAAACCACAACGCAATGTTTCCGTTTAAAGCTTTTCCCTCGGCCTCTATGGTTCTGTTTAAACTCATAGTTTTCTGTCCACTATTAACGCCAAGAGCAGCAACATTAATACCACGACAGTTAAAGCAAAAATCTCCCATTTTTAAAATAGAATAAATTTCGCACGTATGGAATCAGAATAGAAAGATATCGATGAGGTGTATTTTTAACGTCGAAATTTGAAAATGGTTGCCAGAAACTTGTTCCGTCTGGTAATTAATGTCACTCATAATACCGAAAATATCCGGACACACTGGAAGCGTTTGATCATTTTGCAGTTTTAGATTATATAATCCTATCTGGTTCAGAATGTGTAACAAATCTTATCACTATAGTCATTGATTTATTTCTAATGTTATTTGAAGTCTTGTGGCATATATATTTTCCTGCTGCCACCTCACGTCTATATTAGTGCGAAAATGAAGCAAATCAAATACACTGCTGAAAGGAAAAAAGAAAAAAGATTCTAATCTGTCTAATTTTTTTTAATAATATTTCTATTTCTATAGAAATAACTGCAGTCGAGTTTATGGATGAAGGAAATTATCATTTTCATGTTATTGTATGATGTCATCTTGCTTTCTTGTACAATATCTGATATATTTAGAGAACAATGTGAGAATATCGCCAAATCTGAAATAGCAAAGAATAATGAGCAGCATTCAACACACACACACACGCATACACACACACACACATACACACACACACACAGACACATAATCTCCTCTCTCTCTCTCTCTCTAACAAACACACACACACACATGCACATACGCACGTACACACATGCTTGTTTCAGGCATTGGACAGTTGCCATACTGGGGCACCTTGAAGGGTTGACTCGAATAAATCACCATCAGGTACTTACTTTTTTAGGTCGTCTATCAATCTACATTGACGAACCGCTAAGTAACGGCAACGTAAACAAACCAACACTAGTTGTGAAATGGTAGCTTTAACACACGCACACACACACATACACACACATATATATATGTCTCTCTCTCTCTCTCTCTCTCTATATATATATATATATATATACACCTATATGTACATGTATGTCTGTATATATATATATATATATATATGTAGGTCCCGGGTTGATTCGGGGTTAACCACAGTAAATAAGGTACTCAATACATAGCAGAGTAAAATTAATTTATTATATAGAAGGTGATTCTACAGGACTAGAACTGTTTCATTCAAGAGAAATCTTGAAGATTTCTCTTGAATGAAACAGTTCTAGTCCTGTAGAAGCTCCTTCTATATAATAAATATATATATATATATATATATATATATATATATATATAAAGTTAATCCAAACACGAAAACACAAAAAGCACAACAACGCGAGGACGTGGAACAAATATAGTATAATTGGACGCTCAGGAAATAAGGGAACAAGGAGGGTCAACGTTTCGAGCGGAGCTCTTCTATATATATATACGTCGGGCTTCCACACGCTCTAATCTACCAGTTGTATTGAAAGGGCTTTGGGTGGCCCCGGACTATAGTAGAGTGTACTTGCAAAAGTATCACGTAGCGGTTCACAAAGTAAGATTTCTATTCGGTGATACATGTTAAATCATGTAGAACATCTGCAAAATATGCGGATAGCCCGGGGCTATAGTTGAAGATTCTCGCCTAAGGTGCCACGCAGTGGGACTGAACCCAGAACTATGTGGTTGTTAAGCGAGCTACTTACCACACAGCCTATAGTTGGTAAAAGAGAGTAACAATGAAGTTACTAGGGCTGATTTAATTAGCTAACTACTCTCGCCTCCAAATGAGTCCTCGTGTCTGTACTGAAAGCGATTATTATGAAGAGAGTTAGTTGACTGACGGACTTGTAACAGCAATGGACAAAACGTTTTGCGATATTTCCTCTTGTATTTTAACCCTCTGAGTTCAAATTATCCCGGAATCAACTTCCTCTTTCATCTCTCAAAGATCGATAAATCATATCAATTTCATTTGTGTCAATTTCATCGACGACCCCTTCCTCCAAATTTCTGGCTTTTTTCCTGTTAGTACCGTTCGAACTTTAAGGGATCAAACAAGCAAATTTTATATGCTGTAATTCAAACATAGAACGGATAGAGATATTACAAAATTCAAGCCTCCATCTTTTTTCACCCTAACGATTCTCAAGCCACTCTCTATAGTAATCATAAGAAATTATGCCGGAGGCACAAAGCCACGTAATCTACGAAGTGATCTAAATGGTTCATTTATATCGATGGTAGCTCGTAAATAGAAACATTGTATATTGACAACGGGAATTTGTAAATCAACTTGTGATTATATAATTTCAGAGCATAAAAGAGCTTCATAAAAATAACAGGACATTTTATCTACCAATTTACCTATTCTGACACCAATTCGATAATTAATCTCTCTTATGTTGGAAAGAAGATAAAGTTCTGAGTAGAGGTGTATTTGATTTTAGCCATAACGGTTCTAACCTTTCGCTACGTGTACAGCGAGTTGTAAACTTAGGCATAAATATACGTATCTAATATTGCAATGCATTTTCTTCTGCGTAAAATGTAACTCTAAAAATTACAAGAATAAAAGGATGAATGATAGCAAACTTTAATACAATATTACAAATTAGGGGCTTGGTTGGCAAAAAATAACTATATTTCAGTAATGGATGTTATGTTCCGTCACCTATTGAACCGAACGACAAATTTGGGCGGAGCGGTTTATTGCATCATGGGAGAAGGAAATCAAATAGTATCTCCTTGTAGTTTCTAACATTCTAACATTTCTAACATTGTCACAAGAACATTGTAAAACTCGATACCAAATAATTTCATCATCCACTCCATCAACTCTGACACAGTACCACTTAATTGACAACGATAAAATAATATCACTTTCTATATCTGTACATTGCTTCAAATTAGGAGAGAGAATGCATGTGATTCATAGACTTTTGCACCTGATAAATGTTTGCTTTACTTTATGACCAAAATTTATGTATATTCCGCTGGGTATGGAACGCACGAGATAATGATGTATATCTAAATACCGCGAGATGAAAATTCTCGCTTTTTTTTTCTGTAATTCACCGTCCTAATAATTTTGTCAGTGATAATACACTTTCTAAACTATTAACAGAAAACAATAAATGCATTAAATAACATCACTTTCCTTTAATGGAATCGATGATAATGGCAGTAGAGATATTTCTCTAAATTACGAATCGAAAAAAAACTTAGAAAAAAAAAAGCAAATGACGAAAGATAAGGAGAAATAATTTTGTACTGAAATAATTTGTACAAACATAAAAATAAATATGTGAACATTAAGTACTCTAGAGAAATGCATTCTGACATGCATGATATATGGTTGTTTCATTACTAAATCAATACAAATTATTTCCTAAAATATATGTCTATATATATGCGTGTATATGTATATAGACATAGCTATATGTGTGTATATATATATATGTCTATTTATATAGAAACTAGAGAGAATATATATATATATATATACAAAGACACAGAGATAGACAGATAGATAAAAAAACGTTTAACTTATCCCACAGAGATATATGTGCCTGTATAAATTCGTGTGCATATGTGTACATGTTACTGTGTGTGTGTGTGTGTGTGTATGTGTGTGTGAGTGTGTGTGTGTGTGTGCAGTGGAGTAAAGTTTGTATGTATAGTATCCACTCACAAGTGTTGATCACAGTTAAAACTTATGTATGGTATTTAGTAACACGTAACAAAATATACCAGCACCTTTGGAAACCCTACCAAATCCCCGCAGAAGAGCGTTGGCTCGAAACGTAAAAGACTCTCTCACTTCCCGAGGGTTAAACTAATACATCTGTTTGCTGTTTAAACACCCGTCTTCGGTTTTTGATTTTTTGGAAATTTTAACTACATATATATATATATATATAATATATATATATATATATTTAAGTAGGTGAATGAATTATCCTATGTTTATCGTCAGCATGGAAAATTCGTTTAACCGAAACCTGGGTAGCAAATTCACGTCAGAAACACGGTTGAAGCGACCTGTCAAGGGTAGAAACTCCGGGTTCATGTGCAGAAATTTGTGTGTTGTATATGAATAAATGAAAGAATGGAGTCGAACGAAGATATTAACAAAATTCTTTTACTCTCGACACATGTTTCGAAGACAGCATGATTTCATGCCAAAGGAATAAAGGGTGCATTATGCAATCTTCTCATCAGGAAAGAAAAGGAGCCTCTCTCGATACCAAGACAAAAATTCCGATGATTACCTTCATGGTAAACAAAGCGATAATGAGTGTTTTTTTTAAAAAGCCCTTAAAAGAATTGACGTCAAAAATAGATAGTAGGAAGAGAAGGGATAAAGTAATAATAAGTAGGGAAGGGAACAGTATGTTTGCTGTATGCATGGAAATGTGCGGGTGTGCGCTTGTGTTAATGAGTGCGTGTGTTTGTGTGTGTGAATAACTTGTTCCCTACCTATTATTCATTTATCCCTTCTCTTCCTACTATCTAACTTTGACGTCTGTCTCTCTCTCATACACAAAATCACACACACAGACACAAATGCAGTTGTAGGTAATCATCGACATTTTTGTCTTGTTGTCGAGAGAGGCTCCCTTTCTTTCCTGATGAGAAGATTGCATAATGCACCCTGTATTCCTTTGGAATGAAAACATGCTGTCTTCGAAACATGTGTCGAGAGTAAAGGAATTTTGTTAACATCTTCGTTCGACTCCATTCTTTCATTTATTCATATATATATATATAGATATATATATATATATATATATATATATATATATATATATATGTATATATATATATATATATATATATATATATACGTTATATATATATATATACGTATATATATATATATATATATATATATATATATATATATATATACGTATATATATATAAGTACATATATATATATATACATATATATATAAATATGTTCAAATACATATACATACATATACATATATATATAGATACATAAATATACATATATATATATATATATATACATATATATACGTTTATATATATATATATATATATATATTATATATGTGTGTGTGTACATATATATATATATGTACATATATATATATATATATATATATATATATATGTGTGTGTGCGCGTGCACACATATATATACTAATACACTCACACATATGTATAAACGTATGTACATTTATGCTTGTTAGTTCGTGTACATCAGTGTTCATGTCTTTGGAGCGGTGGGGATGTCAGTGTAAATATATATCGTCTCTGCTTCCTGATAAACGGCTAAAAACTAGTTTTTTGTCTAGATTTTCAATAATAATTTTAATTTGTAGACATGTTAGTAAATTACGTCAATAAATAAAAGATATGACTTTTTTCACGTGATTAAACTTGTCACTCAAAACCCATTAACTTGTATTTTAATTGGAAAACATGAATAAAATTAGTTTTTGCGTAAATCACACATCAATTAATTAATGTATGGAATAATAAAATGCTTACTGAGTTCAACATATATGTGTTTGTGTATGTGTGGGCGTATAAGTATATAGAAGATATTTTGAGAAATATTTAATGCTACTTTAAATTTCTATATTGATATCTAGATTATTATCAGAGTCAAAAAGTATATTCACCATATGTATATATATAAGTAAAAGTATTAATATTTATAGTTTTATGTATATTCATTATATATATATATATATATATATATATATATATATATATATATATATATATATATATATATATATATATATATATATATATATATACATATAGATATCAGCCGACATTGCAAAGATAATATGGAACTCGACTGAGGAAAGAAAACTGAGAATGATCTGTCCTTGATTGTTTTGTATCATCTATCTGGATGTTTTGCGTCCTTCTCCCATTTTGTATATATATATATATCGGCGTATGTACACTTTGGTCTCTGATATATGTGTATGTATATATATATATATAATATATATATATATATATATATATACACACGCGCACATGCAAACATATGCACATGCGTGCAGAAGAACGTTTTTAAAATTAGTACTTACGTAACTGACGTAAGCATGGTATGAAATGATTTTAGTCTGTGCTTCAGGTATAACACACCTTACAACTTGAATTTTTATTCCCCTCTTTAGTATCTTTAGTTGTTTTACGATGAGTTCTGTGGTCACAGTCACCCTATCGAAATTCCTTTCATCTTCAGTATGTGAAGTAGTTTGTAAGTTACAATGTTAACCGATACTAGCGGAACCAGTAAATAGTTCACAGTATTAATGGTAACGCTATTGGGTTATTTCTGAAAACTTTACCCAAAAACACCTGGAAACTGAGCCTGTGTTGTTTCTGTATGTAAAAATAGTCGCTCGTCTGCTATCTCATTGAAAAGTGAAATATATTGTAATTAATTAATGACCCAAAGCCACCGTTTGTCATGCTGAGCTACATCCATACTTCAAGAACCACACGGACGTGAAACTCAACCATTAGTTCACGTATATGATTCGGTAGTTTGTCTTTTTACGGCTGTATTAAAGTTATACCGGAGTAGTTTCATCTGATGATAACGTTGAAATATGTCCATTTTAAAACTTATTATAGTCATTGTATATTTTAATAACTGAAATGTTTCTGTTGATGCAACTTCTACTGCAGTATAATGTAGATAAATTGTGAAGTTTTTCCCAGCCTTTTTACTCTGATATCCCTGTGGAGGCACATGGCCAAGTGGTTAGAGCAGCGGACTTTCGGTCGAGAGATCGCTTGTTCGAATCTCAGACCGGGGGATGTGCGTGTTTATGAGCGAAACACCTTAGCTCCACGCCACTCCGGCAGAAAGTAATGACGAACGTCTGCTGACTCTTTCGCCACAACTTTCTCTCGCTCTTTCCTCCTGCATCTTGCAGCTCACCTGTGACGGACCGGCGTCCCGTCCAGGTGGAGAACCTTATGACCCAGGCATGGTTCGAGAAGGAACAAACAAAAAGTCTGATATCTCTAGGGTTCTAAAGTTCTTCATGATAAGTTTCAATTTAAACATATATTCTAGCATATTAAAACGTCTCCTTAAAACCATATTATTCTAACTAGTAATAGGGATGTCCTTGGATTGCCACACATTCTTCGAAATGCACTCCCTTGCTTCTCAACACCGGCGAAGCAAATACGTTGCAAATAGAAAGTATCAGTTATCAAAATAGTGCTTGGAGAAGCATATTAATGTCACTACAAAACCCATGAAAACTTCATCTGCAAAAAACGAAATCAATAAAAGTTTGCTTTTAATTAATAGGTGTTAACCATACCACATCATATTGTAAACTGTTCGTAATCACAAGTAGAATTATCTAAACGCTTCTAATTGGTAAAGCCCAACTTAGGAATCGAGAAGAAAATGTTGAAGAAAGCGAAGTATCTTTCCTTGAATATCATACAAATAAATCTGAATAATTTCCCATTAGACCTGCATACCTTTATATGCATTTATCGTGTTACTTCAGGACGAAAACTACTAAAAATTTTCTAATGATATAAAATATAACACTAAATAACTTTCATATTCCCAAATTAGAATCCAGAGCTAAAATGAAATTACATGGACCATCTAAAAATCCTCAATCCCATTCTACCCCAAGTGTCGCATAATCCCTACCTTTAAAATAGAAGCTGGTAATCGTATGAACATGCAATACACTATTAACGTTAATTTTAAATTTAGAACTTATAAAACTGGATCAAAGAAGCTGCAGTTCCCTCCTTAAATCAAATGTAGTATTTAATATTTGTAGTCCCGGATGCTCACACAATAATTCATGTCTGTTTGACTAAACCCAAATATTTCTCTCTCTTTACATTGATTCACATGGACGCCATGAGAATCTTGAAACAATAACTTTTGCAATACCAATATTTGTACTGGTTGAAAAATGAATGTTACATTCTGTTGAGCAATGTCAGGTGAATCTATGACATAGAGTACAAGTCTGTTCATTCAACACACCGTTCGAAATTGCACAGCAATTCATAACATTCGTCTTTGGTTACGTAACTATCCCATACAAGTTAGATGACTGCGCTATACATGCACATATACGTATACATACATACATACATACATACATACCTACATACATACATATATATATATATATGACTGACTGGAATATTGATAGAATTCGAGCATAATATATCATATCAACTTACAGATGATTAATTCCTAGATGTTATGGTAAATTTAAAGTCCAAACAATATCAAACACACCCACGAACTTTATCTGCAAATCCAAGGACTATGCTGAGGAATATCTATACTAATAACATGTTGCATTACACTAAAACCACTCCATAGTTAATGTTACCTCCGAAATTTGGATTACAACAAAGTGAAATTTTCAATATATTAGTCCAAATAACGATATCGCTTTACTGAGGATTAGAAACATTTCCTAGTCTGGTGATTCTATAGACTTACAAACTGTGTGTACACCTCCAACTGGTTCATATAAACTGCCTATCGATCCAGTAGGTTTCACAATGGAACCGCATGTTCAAAATCACGGGGAAGACACGGGTTTTATCCTTTACACCAAAGAGTCCATTTCGAAAGAACGATATTCCTGAACCATCACGTAATCTCCCATTTAGCTAGGTTTAACTAGTGAGAATTGTCTTTGATTGTTCGCTGCAGAAGCATCATTTCACTCACTTATATGCAATATGAACGAGGACGTGTAGCACTACACTTTTCTGAAACTTAGAATAGTAATTAAGCAGATAATTATGTACTTCTGAATATATTACATATGAATTTAGGAAAGTGGATCGACTTTTTGATAAAATATAACGATGTGTCATATCCATATATCGAAAGTATTGCAAATGGAAACCTATTTCGGGTTACATTCCACTTCTAGCGTTTTTCTATTCACGCAATATATGAATTTATTTATTCTTAATCTATATTAATATCAAACACAATTTAATCCTCCCGAAATTACGAATCTGGAAACATTTCCAGTAATAAAGATTTTATCTCGCTTTATTGATAACATGTTTGCGAAATTTTGCGTTAATTAAAGTGTGTGAAATAAAAAACAAAAAACACCAAGAAATATTCATTAATGCCGATCAATAACAATAAACCACATTTGATATATGATATATTCACGTGGTTGTAAGATGATAGAGTCCGTAGAATGAAGGAGAAAACATCGTGTGGTTTGTGGACATGTCCTTTTAAATGCTGAATTCCTATCTTCCCGCTTAGATTTTGCCTTTCATCTACGCTTGATCAATAAAATAAGTAACAGTCGATAAAATAATATCGATTTGCAGTCCGTAGATAGAAGACTAGAGCGATAAATGTTTATCAGGTTTTACCTCTCCATTGTCTCACGAGATGAAAATGAAATATTTGATGCTGCCGTACTAAAACATGAAACAGATACAATGCATTTTGATATCCTTTCAGGAATCGTGTAAGCAATCCGTGAAATATCATTTATTAAATACATCTGATATATAGAATTATTGCCGGAAGATCTGCTTTTTCATTAACAACATTACAAACCACTAAAATAATTATTTAGAGTTCTCTTTTGCATGCCGCAAATGTTATTATATTACAACTACACAAACCATAATGGATATTCGACTTACGAGAAACAGTATTTAAATCGCATTCAAATAATCATCAATGTGTCTTAAAAGGAAAAGGATGCATTATAACGAGCAGCCATAGACGTATTGTGCCTGCAAAAGGTAGGCTGATTTAAGGCTGAAACTTACTTGATCACAATGTTTTTTCTTGCTGACTCGTGTTAAAGCAACTTAAAAGTTTGAAAACAACTGAAGGGAAGAGCTTCTAGGTTGCTGCATATAATACTAAAGAACAACACACCAAAAGCATGAACCTAAAATCCATATTTCTGTATGAGAAAAGAGGGTTGTTACTTCAGTATCTTTTGAACAGAGGATCGCTGGAATTAAACTAGATTTGGGTGAAGCATAAAAAACTGCGTGGCACCTTGGGCACGTGTCTTCTACTATAGCCTCGGCCCGACCAATTTCTTGTCCTTGGATTTGGTAGACGGAAACTGAAGAAGCCCGTCGTATTATGTATGTATGTATATATATATATTATATATATATATATATATTATTATATATATATATATATATATATATATATATATATATATGTAAAAGCAATAAGATTCAAGTGAGTTCTGTGAATTCACATGAATGAGGTACTTAATTTAAATGCACCAGAAATCTATATGGTATTAACCATAAGATAATGTGTGGTGATTACAAACAAAGAAAAAGCAACAAAAATGGATCAATATTTCGGTACAATTGTTTCGTACGAAGACCACCTTTGCAGCCTTAATAAAGGTGGGCTTCGTACGAAACAATTGTACCGAAATATTGATCCTTTTTGTTGCTTTTTTCTTGTTTATATATGTTATATATATATATATGTATATATATATGTATGTATGTATGCATGTAGTATGTATGTATGTGTGTATATGCTTGTGTGTCTGGCTTTGTCCCCCCAACATCGTGTGTTTATGTCCACGTAACTTATCGGTTCAGCAAAAGAGACAGATAGAATAAGTACTAGGATTGCAAAGAATAAGTCCTGGGGTCGATTTGCTCGACTAAAGTTGGTGCTCCAGCGTGGCCACAGTCAAAAGACTGAAACAAGTAAAAGAGTAAGTCACATTATTTTGTATATGATTTACACTGAAACCCTGCGGCGCTACCATAGACTAGTTAATGCAGATTATTGGATGAGAGAGAAATAATTCGGAAGAATATGTTTATAGCATTAAAATGTCTAAACGGAACCCGATTTATCACAGTTAACAAGATTATCGAGACGAGACGAGACGAAGTTTTCTGATGGAATTTTTGCAGCGGATGTTATTGTAGTCTAAAGCATATGAACACAATTGTGACTTAAGACCAAACCATAAATCACTGTCTCTTTTTACAACATTTGAATAATTTAAAAAGTGATGGTGCATGGCGTGGTGGTTAGGGTATTGGACGCTTGATCGTAATGTCTTCAGTTCGATTCCTGACGGTGCATTTTGTCTTTAAGCAAAACATTTATTTCACGTTGCTCCATTTCACACAGGTGCCTAAAATGATTTGTGCCGATAATTCAAAGGGCTAGGCCTGTCACATCGTGCATCAGCTGAATCCATTTAAGAGCTAAATTAAGAGCACGTGTCTGTGGTATGCTCAGCCACTCCCATGTAAATTTCATAAGCAAGTTCTTCTTCAAGCAAGATGTTATCACTAACATCTTTTCTACTCCATTATCTACAGAACATTATGATACTAGCTTCATCACAATTCTAACTCAACCTCCTCTCTGCAGGTTACACTTTTATTAAATTTTTTCATTAATTATGAATACAAACCAACAAAGTTAGACTAGAAATATTATTGAATATAGTCCGTGGATAAGTGCATAAATCAGGTTTCACTGTTCTTAGGCGGCATTTAATTTTCAGATAGCACTGAAATTGTATTTGTCAATATGTACGAAACTATTTACGTTGGGCTCTGGAATGTTTAGGTTTTCAATATTAAAATCGAGTCTGAAAAATTGGATACCTGATCGAAATTTAAAGGTCGATTTCAATTATATATAAAGAATACAGTGGTTATTAGGTTGTGATATATAAACATATAGGCGCAGGAGTAGCTGTGTGGTAAGTAGCTTGTTTACCAACCACATGGTTCTGGGTTCAGTCCCACTGCGTGGCACCTTGGGCAAGCGTCTTCTACTATAGCCTTGGGCCGACCAAAGCCTTGTGAGTGGATTTGGTAGACGGAAACTGAAAGAAGCCTGTCGTATATATATATATTATATTTATATATATATATAATGCGTGTGTGTGTTGTGTCTCTGTGTTGTCCCCCTAGCATTGCTTGACAACCGATGCTGGTGTGTTTATGTCCCCGTTACTTAGCGGTTCGGTTCGGCAAAAGAGACCGATAGATAGATTAAGTACTGGGCTTACAAAAGAATAAGTCCGGTGTCGAGTTGCTCGATTAAAGGCGGTGCTCCAGCATGGCCGCAGTCAAATGACTGAAACAAGTAAAAGATAGTAAAAGAGAGTATACAGACACACACACACAACACACACACACACACACACACACACACACACACACATATATATATATATATATAATATATATCTGTTGATGTTATAAAATTCAATTTTCCTTTGATACAAAGGTTGCGTTTTCAGGACTTAGCTATACTGATCCACGCGCCTCTCATTACCATCCAAGCCATACTGGAAAATGTGCTGCGTGTCTTTTCTTATTGTCTCTAAACGAATCCAAGATCCAGGAATTTTTTTTCCTTGGGAATAAAGTCAACCAATCCGACGACGTAAGTCATTATTGTGCTAACCTTGTACACCATGTTTTCCAACCCAATATTGTTCGGGATCAGTTATCGAATGATCTAGCAGTACAAGACATGTGTGGGCTGTGCCTAACTTCATTATCTATATTTAGATTGAAAATGAATAGATCCTATTTTGAGGAGTTAATTCCAGCTGATTTAAACTGTATTTCTCTGTTTAATAGAGACGAGCGAAATACAAATTTCTGCCTTTACAACATTGTTGAAAAGGGAGAAAGTATTATATTTCGCGTGTAAACCATCCTAGACGTGGTGATAATGAATACACACACATTCATTGTAGGTCGATATGTAGACAGTGCAAATAACGATTTTTTTTTATCAGTTGGCAGATATGAGCACTGATTAGCAAAATATTTATTCAGTGAATGTATAATCAAAGCCGATGGTGGTCCAGAATGCCATTCGCTTCTGAGAACACACTTTAACCATAAAAGGGAAATTTCTTGTCGAGAGCTAAACACTGCAGCGCCTAACCTATCTTGCATATAAATCAGCGTAGACGTGTTGCGAATAAGCGTGCAAATATGCCTATATCCATATATATATATGTTCATATATATTCATATATATATTCATATATGTATATACATATATATTCATATTCATATATTTATATATATCTATATACATATTCAGATTCATATATATATGTATATATATATTATATTCATATTCATATATATATGTATATACATATTAATTCATATATATATATATATATATATATATATATATATAATATATATATAATATATATTATTATATTCATATATAAATATATATATATAACCTCACTTGTTAATACAAATTCGGTGTGTGTCGCCTTCCATTACTTAATGAATATGAAAATAATGTAAATGTATGGTAGATAACAAAAGGACATACCGCATACTGAATGCAAAACGAACGGGTGACAAACAGAAGGTCCGTAATTCTTCATCAGTTATCGACCAATTGGTAATATTCAGCTTCGCACCTTTAACGATAAGACTGAGTGTTTGCCAACTCAAATATGTCCCCTTACATCTGTGCAACAACAACAACAACAACAGCAACATTTTGGATATTAGCTTTTTCCAAGTATACCTTTGCTATTACTCCCTGCTGTAACAGTAATGTAAAAAGAAACAAAACACAGTTTTGTATGAGTTCTTTGAAAATACACCCTTGAATGCAGATAAATAATTCTACTCTTCGTCATATCGAACTAAATTAAAGCACATGTTGGTATTATGATGCTGATGCTATAAAGATGTGTTAAGATATGTACGTGACTATATTGTTTATGAATTCGAAATCAATATTGGTGTATGTATTACGCTTAATAAGTGACTGTGCATATTGGTATGGTATCTTTGTTCATGTAAGTCAGTGTCCATTGTTCCTGATTTATTTATCATTGTTACGAAAATAATTTCGCGGTGTCTTTATTGCTTGAGATAATGTTTTAAGAGAGATATATGTTTGTTATGGCTTTCACGGATTATCTTTGAATTTTACCATCAAAGGAAATCTAGAACATATATTTAGCCCACAACAGATAAGAACTATTTTATGAAAAGATATATACAAACCACGAAATAAATATCCGTAATTTTCGTTCGTAGAATACACACGTTTAAGTAATACCAATTTTTGGTGACGATACAAAATAATAATTTGCACTTTATATATGCACACTCTAAAAAAATCTGAAAAAGAAATTAAATAACACCGTTTTAAATATAGGGACCTTTTGCAACGAAAATAGGAACCTAAGTAGAAATTTACCCAGTCGCTATATCTCCTGCTAGATTTATGAAGAAGGGTTGTAACTTTATGTGTGATTAATTCAACAACAATTCGGTTACATGTTATCTTCCTATATACAGTTGCGAATACAATAACTAAAATACTGTAATGCTTCATATTTACATATTAGTTGTGTTAAGCCTGAACAATATAAAGAACTAAAGACACATACTGAAATCTGTTTAGTAGCCCATAAAATTTCATGTAGATAACATTGTTATAAATTACATAGAAGACTCTCTTTTATCTACTCAATAAATTGACAATTTTGAGATAAAGCGACAAACAGCGAACGGTATTCAGAGAGAATAACAGTGTAGAAAATACGATATATAAACGCAAATTATCTACATTCATGCAAATATATACTTTCATTTATACTTATTACCACTTTTCTGCTCGCTTTCATTCGAAATATTTTCAGGATGATTCCTTCATAAAACATTCATAAAAAAACGTAACTACTAGTTAACCCATATTGGAAACATAAATACACACACACACACACACACATACACACACACATACATACACACGCACACACAACACAGGTGCACACAGATACACTCACATACTTCTCTCCTTATACATATATATATGATAGAGAAGAGCGACAGACACGATATATCTGAAACTGAACAGACATTCGTGTTTAAAATCTAGGGGATGCATGCATGAAACTACTCCAGGCGCCAATATCATGCCAGAAGCTGAAGTATTATTTGAATATGAATTGTCTGTGTTTCTGAAGAACATTGCAAAACATAAACAAGTTCTCCCTGCTGGCTACTTATATTGATCAGAATTTTTTTATAAATTCAAAATAAGAATGATTCTACAGCACTATAGAAAAAGGTTATACATTTGATACCAGTGAAGAAGCTATCAATTACATCAGTAAATATTTGCAAAAAATATTCAGTGCCGTATCTCGAGATACGGCACCGTTGCCAACAACTATTACAATGTTGGCTGTAGAATGGATTTACCTCAGTCATTCAAAATCCGAATGTAATTTCAAAATTGAAACGAATAAACACTGAGCGAGTCAGGCCACGGAAAGTAGTAATGGGGTGCAAATATGACATAAGAGGGGAAAATAACCTATGGACTGATGTAGATGCCAAAAGGCTTTTATATAATGTTGTATATATATATATATATATATATATATATATATATAATTATATAATATTTATTTTATAGGAGCTTCTACTGGACTAGAACTGTTTCATTCAAATGAAATCATCAGGAAGCTAGGTGACAAGAGTAGTTTTGGCATTTATACATTTAGGCAGGCTTCCTGATGATTTCTTTTGAATGAAACAGTTCTAGTCCTGTAGAAGCTCCTTCTATAAAATAAATTAATTTACTCTGCCATGTATTGAGTACCTTATTTACTGTGGTTAACCCCGACTCCCACTCAACCGGACCTACATATATATATATATATGTATATATATATATATATATATATATATATATATATATATATATGATACATTCGAAAGTTGCCGTTCGACCGACTACAAATGATATCATATATTTCCTTTGTAATGAAACGTGGTATCTTAAAGGGAGAAAGACGGCACATTAGTCCTATTTTGCCTTAAAATATAGGTGGGCTACAGCTGGTAACACAGCTGCAATATGTTTACCCGATCAACTTCGAAGGTCAACAACCGTACGAATCAGATGTATAAAGCAGTGTTTTTGTTTTCTTTTTTTCATAGGAGTCTTGCTTTCATTATTCTTTTACACCATGATCCCTTATATAAATGTGATGTTAACCGACGTTATAAATCAAATGTACATATGACCATTTGTTTCTTTTTTTTTTCTTAATGCTGAAGTTCACAACCTAGGAAGCCATAAGCTCGTAACAACATACTCAACGACACCATTACCAAGCCGCAAACCTACACAACTCTGGGATCGCACATCTTGCTAGAAATTATAAACCAAATGGTTGGAAGCATCTAACAGTCTTTTTTAAAAATGTGTGCACGTATTTGATATCCCTTGATGGGATATTTACGACTGTCGACTTACTCATTAAAGGCCTCCTGGATAAAAAATTAAATTGAATTTATTCTATACGTCAATCGGTTTGTTGATTCTTCGAGAATAATAACTAAGCTTTCTTTAATTCACTACGTAGCATCACAGCAGGTTCATGAGACACTTGTCATGGCTTGAAGGCCATAATATTATCATTTGCTACGATAATAGTGCAAGCATATTCTCTGTGAGTTCGTTTAGAACATATATCATGAAAAATATCGTTCGAAAATCAGTTTTTTATGTTCTTTTCGCTGATGTACATCATGGATGCTGGCATGATATTCATCATGCTAAGGGGAAAGGAAATGCTTCGATAATTATGAAATGCAGACTTCGGCCAAACAGCGCGGAACCTCGGAAAAGTAGTGATCGTTGCCTTGTTAGCATCATTTGTAAAACGAATTCTTGCATAACCGTTGCAGGAATCGAACTCGTAATTCAGGGGACCAGATTTTCTGATTATTAGATATTTTAACTTCACTTAAGATTTACTTTCAGGGAAAATATTTGGCAAAAATTTTTAATGATAAATCGGTTCATATATCTTTTTCTTTATTACCCACAATGGGCTAAACATAGAGAGGACAAACAAGGACAGACATAGGTATTAAGTCGATTATATCGACCCCAGTGCGTAACTGGTACTTAATTTACTGACCCCTAAAGGATGAAAGGCAAAGTCGATCTCGGCGGAATTTGAACTCACAACGTAATGGCAGACGAAACACGGCTACGCATTTCGCCCGGCGTGCTAAAGTTTCTGCCAGCTCGCCGCCTATCGGTTCATATATCGAAAATGTAATTTCAGCCGATGAGAATCCTAATTCCCCTCAAAAGTTTTATTCGCTTTTCCGTAAATCATCAGAAAATGGTTAAGTACAAACGTAGTATTATGCTTTTACCTATTAAAACATAACATCAAATTAACAATTATGATTTATTATAACCTTTTCAAGACGAAACAGCACCGACTCCTTGTCATGTTACAAAATTTAGCTGTCAAGATACTTACGCTAGAATTGATCGAAGCTGCACATTTGAGATGTTGTGCCAGCTCATTCCATTGCAAACATGTTACGACTTCTATCAAATAATGGCATTACAATCCAAGTGCTACAAACAGTTCTAAATCTATTAAAAGATTTCTTCGAAAATACCAGAATATTATTGGAGTTCAAGTGAAAGAAGGATGCTCTTCTCATAGAACGTTTTCTGTTGGATACTAACGCAATGTGGCAGCATCTTGATACTAGAACAAAAAACGAAGAACGTGGTATGTGATGTCCAAGTATATGGATGGAAATCATATGTCTGTTAGAATTACACCTGTTTTATATATTTCATTTCAATTTTAAATTGAAATATTATAACAACTAAAACACAAATAAAGTATTTTTGGTATTTAAAAAAAACTATGAGGAATACTACACAAAATAGGCGCAGGAGTTAGCTTGCTAACCAGCCACATGGTTCTGGGTTCAGTCCCACTGCGTGGTATCAGTCCCACTGCGTGGTATCTTGGGCAGGTGTCTTCTGCTATAGCCCCGGGCCAACAAATGCCTTGTGAGTGGATTTGGTAGACGGAAACTGAAAGAAGCCTGTCGTATATATGCATATATATATGTGTGTGTATGTGTGTGTGTGTTTGTGTATCTGTGTTTGTCCCCCTAGCATTGCTTGACAACCGATGCTGGTGTGTCTACGTCCCCGTCACATAGCGGTTCGGCAAAAAGAGACCGATAGAATAAGTACTGGGCTTACAAAGAATAAGTCCCGGCGTCGATTTGCTCGACTAAAGGCGGTGCTCCAGCATGGCCGCAGTCAAATGACTGAAACAAGTAAAAGAGTAAAGAGTAAAGAGAAAATCTTTAGAGCTTCACTCATTATAGAAGTCAAATAAAATCCACTTTAGATATTCATCTGTAGTGGAAAGAAAAACATACGTAGACATAATTACATGTTAAAATAACTATAGGAGAACTTGCTATAAGTTATGTAATTTAGTTTAATAAAAACGTGTGTATGTTTATCTATGTGTATGTGCAGGAGTGTATGTATCTGTATGCATATATGGAACTACGCATGTTTCTATACACACACACACACACACACACACACACACACATATATATATATATATATATATATATATATAATATATATATATATATATATATAAGTTTATATTATACATATATATGTATGTTTATATATATATATATTATATATATATATATAAGTTTATATATATACATATATATGTATGTTTATATATATATATATATATATATATATATATAATATATATATATATAAGTTTATATATATACATATATATGTATGTTATATATATATATATATATATATATATATATATATGTATGTTTATATATATATATAATATATATATATAAGTAATATAATATATATATATATATATATATAAATTACATATATATATATATACATACACATGCATATATATATATACACAAAAAAAAAAATATATATATATACATACATATATATATTACATATATATGTATATATATATATGCATTATATATAATATAAATGCATATTATATATATGCATATATATATATATAAATACTTATATATATATATATATATATATATATATATATATATGCATATATATATATATATACTTATCTATATATATATACTTATCTATATATATATATATATATATATATACATACATATTTGTGTATACATGTACATATACATACATTCAGTAATATGCAGGCATGTTGGTATGCATAAGTGCGTGTATGTGTGTGTATGTGTGTGTGTGTGCAGGATTGCATGCATACATAGCAATATATAAGTTAATCAATATCCAACGAGCTCAAATTTTTAAAATCTATTTCTTTTTAAATTTTTTGACTTTTACCATTTTCTTTTACTATTCCATACCTTACGTTCATGATTCGCCAGGTGAATGTATATTTAACAACGCTTAGGTAAATATTTAACCGTCTAGGTAAATATTTACAGAAAGACTATATTTAACTGAATATTTCACTGAATATGTTTCTGCAGCACCAACGGCTATAACTAAAATTACAGCAAATTTCAACATTATTACGTCAGTACAATGTTTTAAGTGGGTATTATTTCTAAACCAGACGTAATTGAAATTCAAATTAATGAGACTGTCCACTGGAATTTGATTTAAACTTCGCAATGAACTCATTTCTTTCACTCTGATTTATTATTCCATTTGAATCATAATATTTATTATAAAGGGGCGATGAGCTGGCAGAAACGTTAGTACGCCGGGCGAAATGCGTAGCTGTATTTCTTTGCCGTTACGTTCTGAGCTCAAATTCCGCCGAGGATTAAATAAGTACCAGTTACGCACTGGGGGCCGATATAATCGACTTAATCCGTTTGTCTGTCCTTGTTTGCCCTCTCTGTGTTTAACCCCTGGTAGGTAGTAAAGAAATAGGTATTTCGTCTGCCGCAACGTTCTGAGTTCAAATTCCGCCGATGTCGACTTTGCCATTCATCGTTTCAGGGTCGATTAAATATGTACCAGTTACGCACTGGGGTCGATATAATCGACTTAATCCGTTTGTCTGTCCTTGTTTGTCCCCTCTGTGTTTAAACTCTTGTGGATAGTAAAGAAATAGGTATTTCGTCTGTGTCGTTACGTTCTGGGTTTAAATTCCGCCCAGGTCGACTTTGCCATTCGTCGTTTCGGGGTCGATTAAATAAGTAACAGAAACGCACTGGGGTCGATATAATTAACTTAATCTCTTTGTCTGTCCTTGTTTGTCCCCTCTATGTTCAGCCGCGCGCCCTGTGGGCAATAAAGAAAGAAATATTTATTATAAGGGAGCGAGAGCTTTATAATAAGGAAGGTGAGGTGGCAGAGACGTTAGCACGCCGGGTGAAATGCTTAGTGGTATTTCGTTTATCGTTACTTTGTGAGTTCAAATTCCGCCGAGGTCGACTTTTTCTTTCATCATTTCGGGGGTCGATAAATTAAATACCAGTTATGCACTGGGATCGATGTAATCGACTTAATACCTATGCCTGTCCTTGTTTGTCCCCTCTATGTTTAGCCCCTTGTGGATAATAAAGAAACAGGTATTTCGGTTGTCTTTACGGTGTGAGTTCAAATTCCGGCGAGATCTAGTCAGCCTTTCATTTTTTTGGCACGATAAATTAAGTACCAGTATTTATTACAAGAAACTATTAACATTATTATTTTTCATTGCACCATGTTCCCAAATGAAGACTTATTGGGCTCTGACTAAGTAATGGGTCCTGTTGCATTCTCCGTCTTCTTACAGATATTTAGAATATTATATAATCTTCTAGCACTGCTTTTAGCAACCCAAAGAAAGTATAAATGCTACAATGAGTACACAGTTACGATAAAGTAACATAAAAAGGAGCAATCCGTCGGTTACGACGACGAGGGTCCCAGCTGATACGATCAACAGAACTGCCTGCTCGTGAAATAAACGTGCAAATGGCTGAGCACTCCACAGATACGTCTGCCCTTAACGTAGTCCTCAGGGAGATTCAGCGTGACACAGAGTGGAAGAAGGCTGGCCCTTTGAAATACAGGTACTACTCATTTTCGCCACCTGAGTGGACTGAAGCAACATGAAATAATGTGTCTTTCTCAAGGACACAATGCGTCGCCGAGAATTGAACTTACGACCTTACGATCATGAGCCGAATGCCCTAACAACTCAGTCACGCGCTTTCACTTAAATATGGATGGAAGCACTCCGTCGGTTACGACGACGAGGGTTCCGGTTGATCCGATAAACGGAACAGCCTGCTCGTGAAATTAACGTGTAAGTGGCTGAGCACTCCACAGACACGTGTACCCTTAACGTAGTTCTCGGGGATATATGCAGCGTGACACAGAGAGTGACAAGGCCGGCCCTTTGAAATACAGGTACAACAGAAACAGGAAGTAAGAGTGAGAGAAAGTTGTGGTGAAAGAGTACAGCAGGGATCACCACCATCCCCTGCTGGAGCCTCGTTGAGCTTTAGGTGTTTTCGCTCAATAAGCACTCACAACGCCCGTTCTGAGAATCGAAACCGCGATCCTACGACCGCTAGTCCGCTGCCCTAACCACTGGGCCATTGCGCCTCCTACTTAAATATAACACCTCCATCACAACTCATTACGAAGATCCAGGTAAAGTTGTATCGTTGTAAATGATGTAAATATCAAAACTACTTTCTATAGTATTCACGTGGTTGCTACACTTAAAATAACCTGCAGTGAAATAACTGAGAAAGAATTCGAAGTACAAGATTTTGAACAATTAAAGAGTCTAAATTGCATAGAAAACACAAGAGAAAGAGGAAGAGAGTGCAATTCGAAACCCGGAACCGGAGCCGACAACAAGTAGAAGTAAAACAGAAAGTTATGAGACGTGGAAGGGGAAGATAAATCAAAAGATAACACACTTATGGAATAGAATGAAACCGACAGGACAGAATATAAGAAAAATGGTAATTTATAAGAAGAATTTAAAGATTGAAAAATAAATTGCAAAAGAAAAATATTTAACAAGAATAAAATTGGATGAAGATTTATTTCACAGCGATGAGAAAGCAGTATTATTAGAGAGAGAGAAACATCATTAAATCTGCGGAAAAACTGTTTGGTGCAGAAATGAAACATGATTGTGTTTCCAGTATGATTCATTACCGAACGTGTTATTGTTCGACGACTTGGTTATGTAGGATTGTATTAAAAGACAGAAGAAATTATGATTAATTAGAACAGTAAAACGGCAGGATCATGAATTCCTTCCCAGAGGACTCCTATAAATATATACCTGTGTGGTCCGGCCTGGAACCGGGTGCATGCTTCAATGAAGCAAGGATACTGGTCGGCCGGGGAACCTGAACGAGTCTAGAAAATGTGAAACATGTGACTTTTTGTGTGTTTTAAAAAAGAAAAAAAGAATCCTGAACATTGTGTTGTTTAATTAAGAGGTTTATTGCCTCATTGTGTTTTGGGGGAAAAGGGAAAAAAGAACATTGTTTTAGAGAAGCGAAAGTCGGCGGGCGCTTTTCGTCTTCTCCCATCATCATCATTTTTGCATCACCATCATTCATACCATTAATGTCCATGTCCAGCCCACAAAGCCTCCATCTGTGTGATGCCCTTGTGGCAAATTATATGAAATATAGAACAGTAAAATGGAACATCTTGCTTCGGGGAACAGGTAAGCCATTATTGCATTTTTCATTCTTTTATTTATATTCATATTTCATACGATACGTTCAATGTACCCCATATTTTGTGTTGTCTGTCCTTGTGGCGTCCTATCTATTTTTTCAGGCTTTATGCCTATAATAAAGAAATTGCTTGGTTCGGTTGCTCTACATTCATAAGGGGCAAATACCCTGAAACTAGTCTGTAGATGCCAGACCAGCGAGGGGAAGCGGCTGACCTCTCCTGTTCGAAGTTTATAATGGACACAGGTTCGTGTGTCATATATCGAGCTAGAGGTGGTGGCCTCTTGGAGCTAATCAATGACAGTATTCGTCCTATTTTTTGGGACTACCATGTTAGATAACTATTAATATATATATATATATATATATATATGTGTGTGTGTGTGTGTATACATACACACACACAGATATATATATATATATATATATATATGTGTGTGTGTGTGCGTGTATGTATACATACACACACAGATATATATATGTGTGTGTGTGTGTGTGTATGTATATATACATACACACACACACAGATATATATATATATATATATATATACACAACCATTGGAATCACCCAAGTACTTTGGTATGATGAGTTGCAATGGATCTTCAAAGAACACTTTTATTGCCGACTGTTACAGAGACGTAATATCTGGTGTTCATCCTAAATTTCCAATGCATATTACCTGTATATCATACCTTGTAGCAACGCTGAGTACATTGGTTGGTTAATGACCATATTGGTAGCGGAATGGACAATGATAATTTAACTGAAGTAGTTGTTCATCTGACTGCTCTCACGCGATATTGGAAGAGCGTATATTCGAAACGTTAAAGACTTCTACCGTTTTTATTGAGCATTAAATTAATATAGTAATCCCTTGCCATATCGCGGTTCACTTATCGCGGTTTATTATTTAAGCCTACGTCGATTCCTCCGTGGTGCTGTTTTGCATTTATGATTTTAAAAATATATACAAATTATAAAATTTTTTTTTTAATATATACGGTACAGAACTGTTTCTACTTCGCAAAGTTTCACTTATCGCGGTTGGGGGGGGGTTGGAATGTAACACTGGCCATAGTCGAGAGATACTGTAGACTCTGATTGATATTATTTTGACCCCGCTTTGCGTATTCTTTATTGCATTAACTGACCATCATTAAAACATATATAAGAACACTGGTACATAAATACATAAATGTGTGAGTGTTTGTAGTTATATGTTTATATGACGAGAACAATTATTTTAATAGTTTTTATTTTTCTTAGCGCTATTTCAGATCTAATTATTATACTCTTACAGTATGCAAGAATAGCGTTCCTAAATTAATGTACTTCGAGGTTTTCAAAGTTGGTCTTTGCTTCTGTACTGAGTGAGATTTACGCAAAATTTGCCTCATATTGTACCACGCAATTATATGTGCATAAGTATACGAAGCTGGCGAATACGCACATACCTACACAACACTATAGGTAAAATCACTTGACTTTGATTAGTTTTTATAAACACTTCGACAAATTAAAAACTAGGTGATGAATTTCACAGGATAAAACAAATATTAATTAATAACGTATATTCCAAGACAATACTACACCAATCTACTGATGAATATACAAGAAGAACAGTGAAACAAATCATCAGACATTATATCTATTAAACATAAGCCTATTAGATAGAAAATCTATTATATAAATTACATGAATATAAAATACAGAATAGTTAAACAAAATAAAACGGACCGCAACATGAGTCACGCTGGCACTGATAACATTATATAACAATGCAATCAACCAATCCTTATCACACACAAACATATATACACACATGTGGAGGCGCAATGGCCCGGTGGTTAGGGCAGCGGACTCGCGGTCATAGGATCACAGTTTCGATTCCCAGACCGGGCGTTGTGAGTGTTTATTGAGCGAAAACACCTAAAGCTCCACGAGGCTCCGGCAGGGGATGGTGGTGATCCCTGCTGTACTCTTTCACCACAACTTTCTCTCACTCTTTCTTCCTGTTTCTGTTGTACCTGTATTTCAAAGGGGTGTCACGCTGAATATCCCCGAGAACTGCGTTAAGGGTACACGTGTCTGTGGAGTGCTCAGCCACTTACACGTTAATTTCACGAGCAGGCTGTTCCGTTGATTCGGATCAACCGGAACCCTCATCGTCGTAACCGAAGGAGTGCTTCCCAATACACACATACATATCTATTATATAAAATCCTTTCAGTCTGTGTGTGTGTCGTCTAGGATCTCGGGCATCCTCCATCCGATTGCGCTCAAATTTGATATGTAGATACCGACGGTGTAAGGGCGTGTATAAGTCTTGCAAAAAATTACAAAACTCGTTTCCGGGCGAGAATGGGATGGATAAAGCTGTGGGAACGTGCACGTTTTTTCCAGCCAAGCTTACTGTTTAAGCCATGTATATGTTCTCCCAGTCAACAGCCTTATCATTATTGGTACTTTAAACTCTTCGGTTGCATATTTGTGTGAATAAAATCGTTTTTTCTTTGGAATAGAAAAATAATTCTAACTTTAGTTCTTCTTTTGCTGGTGTCTCAAATTTAGGTTAAATCAGTGTTTCTCAAAGGGGAGGCCTATGGGACGGTCGGACAAGTTGTTTTGAGAAAATTTGATTTAAATATTTGACAACTCAGCACCGTCCAATGGGGGCGTTTTGCTCGTGTATATATACGTATGTATATATTTAACAGAATTTTATTGAAGGATATCATTCTTTCAGTGTTCTGTACAGATGCCGCGGGAACAGTTAAAATAACAGAGGAATTGAACATAGATATAATTTTGTTTTTGAGGAAGCTCTCGCTTTGTAACGATCAAATGTTGCTCTTTCGGTAACGTTATTTAGTATTTAGTACACATCATCTTTTTTTTTTCTTTTTGAAGTTGTTTTCCCAGTCAGACCCCTGTTACTACGGAAGATAAAACTCTTATAGTGACATGGGCATCTACAGTTTGCTAAAGGTTAAACGGATGACATTTGCACATTTGAGAATGAAGTGAAACTTTGCTTTGCATTTAATAATTACTTTTTGTACCACAACGAAACATCTATTGTAGTTGAATAACAATTCGTTGAATAACAAAACGAATGTCTTAAAACTTAGGCCACATTCACTTTAATAAAGTATTCTACCAACGTTTCTGAAATAATAGTAAATCTAGGTATAAACAGTAGCTGCACGACAATGTGAAGTATATTTGCCACTTAAATGTGGCTAACCGCTAAGGGTGGATGCTACTGTAGCTTGTAGCCCCAGGAGAACATCTTCTCCAGCTGGCTATTGACACATGTTCTGTGCCCTATTTGCAAAGGGAAGCCATTCTTCCCACCGTGGATGGATGGATACATACGGACGTTGTGTTTGTAAACGTATTTATCTTAATTGTACAGCATGAAGCTAATTTATATAGGAGAAACTAACACTAGATAATTTAATTAGTTCTGTTGTTTTCACCGCTATCTCTGAACAGATTTCATTACATCAATATATTTTCAATTGAAAGGAAGTGACTTTTAAAAATGATTGTCTGTCTATTCTTAAATAACACTTTCTATCGTACATCTATATGAAAACAATTTATTAAAAAATTCATATATACGTGCCTGGGAAAATTGTTTTGTCTTTTTATTTCTCTTTATCTATCTATCTGTCTGTCTGTCTGTCTGTTTATCTATCTATGTATGTATCTATCTATCCACCCATCTATCTCTCTATATATATCTATCTATTTATTTCTCTCTCTCTCTCTCTCTCTCTATCTATCTATCTCTCTAAATATATATCTATATATTTCTCCAGCTGTCTATCTGCCTGTCTCTCTATGTTTTTATCTCTACTCTTTTCTCTCTGCCATTTCCGCTCTCCATCACTATCTCACTCTTTCTCTTTATCTGTATATACGCACATGCATACGTTCATACATTCACAGACGCAGACACACCAAGATATGCACGCACATAATATATACATACATACGCACACACACACACACTCATATACATCTATTCGCTCACAGGCATGCATTCGCATATTGCTGATATTCAGATGCCCATTAGGGTTCGTGTTTGTAAACTACAAAGATTCCAAATATATCTGATATATTTTCACAAAGCTCTTTAAATTATTCCATATTTTCAACTGATTCATGTTTTATGTAAATCCTTAGCTATTTCGTTATCAACAAAACGTAACTAAACGCAAGCCTAATTTAAAACATCACTGCATCTTTTGATATAAATATATTTATTCATTTTCCTACATCGCCAGAATCTTTTTCAAAGCAGAAGCTATTGAGAAATCAAATGGAAATATCGTAAAAAGCAAAAATAAATTAAAATGTTGTTTATAAACGTGAAACCGAAACAGACCTTCAAAGGAAAGAGATGTGATAGAGCTACTGAGCTATATTTACTCTCATCATAGTTATGTACAATTAAAATAGGCACATAACAATGGCAACATCAATGATGAGAATTGCTATTGTTATTAATAAGCGGGATGTCTAAATTTGGCACAATGTCAAATAATATATTTTATTTCTTGCAAGAAGGTTGGTCGTTTAAATCGATCCTAATATGTTGCTGTTGGTTTATTTTTGAAGATACAGAACGTGTGAGTAGGATGATAGAAGTAAACCCAAACATGTAGGATGTCAAGTAAACTCTAGATGCATAGAGATCTTTGATCTAGTAATTTAGAAAAGCAAGAAGTAAAATAGGAACAATTACAATGTATTGAATAACAGTCAGAATATACATTCCGATAGCAATATTTATAATAATAATGATGATGATAATGATTTCATCGATACTAATGCCGTTAAGACTTTTGCTCGACGCCTTAATAATAATATGATGATGATAATGATTTCATCGATACTAATGCCGTTAAGACTTTTGCTCGACGCCTTAATAATAATAATGATAATAATAATAACAACCAAAATAATAACAATAATAACGTGGATGTAAGCAACAAAATGAAAATGAAACCATTGATCATGTTGTGTCCATGTACAGTCCTCTTGCGTCTACAGGGTATCACAACAGGCAAGATAGAGCAGTACAGTACATTTCCGCTCTAATAGTCATTTACTACAACACTTGTCTGTGTTCGAACTGCCTTTGCACAGGGGCTATCTGGATTCCCGACTTCACCGTGAACCAGAATTAATCTCCCCTCTTTGCCCCTTTGAACCACATGTGCTATCTTCCCTATTCTCTTTATGTGACTCCTCTCCTCTCTTCATCTGACACTTACTTACTCTCTTCATTTCCATCCACCTCTTCTCTCCCCTTCCTCTGACACCTACTTCCTCTCTTCACTCCTAACCACCTCCAATCCTTTTCCAGTAACATTCTGAATTCACTAAAACAAAATACCTTATTTAAAACGTGTTTTGTTGTTGTTCCTGTTTTCAGTAATGCTGCTTCTGTTGCTGTTGTGGTTATTGGTGTGGTTAAATTTGAACGCTTGAAAGTGAATATTTCATATACTTAGGATCAGAACTAGATTAGAATTATCTCGTGATTGATAATTGAAGTAAATCGCCAAAGATTATAACCCAATACAATAAATAAATAGCTTATCTCATAAACTTCGATAACAATCCATATCAGCCATTTGGCACATCGAAGCTCCACATAAGCACAAACACCATACGCCTTTCGGAAAATCTTGATTAGGACCTAGAACATTTTTATTACAAGGGTACAAACACTTCCTTGCAAAATATTAATAGATGAGCTATTTAAACAAACACCCATGAGATTTACCAGTTTTTGTAGGATGAAAGTTTCGGCTCCATTTCTATTTATTTCTAATCGTAAAACAATCAAAATGAATTCTCCAAGGAATTTTCCCCAACATTTCAAAAATTCTGCGACTCAACACCTCAGATAACCCAATTAAATGATTATCAAGCATAAAATAAATAAAAGTCTCTATTACTTTCGGTCCTATATCATAGTTAAGACACATTTATGTAGATTGAATATTCCCCGTTTACAGATATTTTAGAACAATAACTATTAAAGAAAGATTTATGATGTATAATTAATTTAAAAACACAGAAAACTTGATTTAAATACCTTTCTATGACAGAATATGTTTGGCTGGAGATTCGCCCATTCTAATGCGCTTCTTATAACACTCTTCTCATTACATATTCAGTAACTCGCGGAAATTTTAACGTCGACCATATCTAATAGTCAAATTGACAGAAATTCCATATAGATTTACACTCACCTGTTCACATATATACACACACATACGCACACACAAGGCGGTGAGCTGACAGAACCGTTAGCACGCCGGGCGAAATGCTAAGCGGTATTTCGTCTGCCGTTACGTTGTGAGTTCAAATACCGCTGAGGTCGACTTTGCCTTTCATTCTGTCAGGGTCGATAAATTAAGTACCAGTTACGCACTGGCGTCGATGTAATCGATTTAATCATTTTGTCTGTTCTTGTTTGTTCCCTCTATGTTTAGCCCCTTGTCTGTAATAAATAAATAAATAAATATATATATATATATATATATTATATATATATATATATACACATAAACACATACTTTCAGTGAGCGGTTATACACATACGCACGCACATAGACGTATGTACACGTGCATATGTCTAGAGCTTGCTCACCACTTTTGTTAATAAAAGAGAGGAATAATACTGAATATTTACAGCGAATGTATTTTGATTGAAACCTAATATTTTCAAATCTTGACACCTTCATGAAGAAAATTCATTTACTGTCGACTTCAAGGTGATAAATATACAAATGCGAAATACTTAAATTTATACTGGAAGTCAGAAATGGATTTCTGAGGTAGCAGTCAACAGTGTAGAAAGTCTGCGATTGACGAATTACCTTTCCTGGATCGAGGCGGCGCTTACAAGGATTGCAATTATATATGTGAAGTGAATTAAATTCAATATTTTAATGGATGTAATCGGCAATAATTTATTAATTGCAATATCAAGTAGGTAATTGTGAGAAATCTAGAAAAATGAAGAATGCAAAGATTAAGGACATATTGACATATTCTTTATCACAGAAAAAACAAAAAACAAAAACAATTCAAGGCGTTGCCTTACCTTGCGTATTTTCTCATTTCTCTCCATCAGTTACATAGGTTTTACTCAAACTCTTAGCAAATAAAATAATTTGCTAGGCGGAGTTCTCATCAGTGGCTACGCCAAAACATTAACATATAATTTAGTGATAGAATAAAAGGTGTCTCATCATTATATGTTATAATTTCTTAGCGAGCTCTCCTACACCAACTACAGTTCTCCTCTACAAGTTTCCTTATTTTCCAGCTAATTAATTAACGATTATAGTATCTATCCCTTTTGGTCTTTGTTAGTAAAGAATGTAAATTTCAATAACAGGCTTTATATCATGTGTAAATTTAAATCATTCCAAATATAGCAAGCTGGATTAACTCATAGATTATACAGTTGGAGCAATTGAGACGTCAATCTTACAACAGTCCTCCCATAATAAAACTGACTGAGAAAACGCTTAGCTAAATGACGTTAACAGCCACGCAGTCTTCAATTTTACGCCTCAGTCAATTTGAATAATAAATTCAATGGACGCTTATTTTTATACGATAGATTACCATAAATAAAATGTAACATTTTAAAGTAAAAAAAAGGAAATAATACATTTTAAAGATGAACTTACTGTTTGCGTCCACATCCATATTAATATGATCTTAATTTATGCAAAATAAAGCTCTCGGAAAAGATAACAACTCTTATTATATCTGCGATCGAGTTTCCTATATTGCCTCCAAGTTGATTAATGAATTTAAATACGAGAACAAATACTTGAGTACAATGACTACGCAGATTTAAAACCACCATTCATTCGCAATTAAAGATTTTAACTAATTTCACCTGAATAGAAATTACTTTGTTTTAATTCAATATCAAAGTTAACATAATATATATATATATTATTGGTTTTCTTTCTCTTCTCCTTTGATATATATATATATATATATATATATATATATATATAACATAAATATAAGGATAAAATCTATATAAAATTTTTCAAGTAGCCATTGTGTAAAATCAATTACGGTAAACAATTAATACTCAGTACGTAATTTTTAAAAAATACATCATTACATTAAGGCATGTTACTTAAGTAAAGCCACGTGCTAGAAAGGAACGCTAAAGTCAAACTACTTTATCAAAATATACATGCAGCGCTGAAGCCGAGAAGATAGACAAAGAAAAAAATTCTTTTAAAAAGTTTCAGTTAAATATCTAAATGATTTCATGGCCAGCACTGTAATAACGCTCCACTCGTCAGTGCAAACATAAACAGAAATACATAAAAACTAGCAATCCCCTGGTGTAAGTTCGAGATAGTCTAAAATAGTGCAATTCCGCTTCTGTCTATAGTTAAAATTGAGGATTATTTGACGTAGTCGAGACGTTAATTCAAAAATAAACTGGTATTCAAAAATGAACATGTTTTATTTGCAAATATCGAGCATTAAAATGTAAAAATATCCAAAATTATATTTCGGAATGATGTTTAATTTACTGGATCGCTGGAGAATCCGTACAAACAGCATGCACAACATTTCTATGGACAAGACGGTGCTCTCAATCCGTCCTTTACGACGATGAGGATCCCAGCTGATACGATCAATGGAACAGATGCTCTTGAAATTTACGTGCAAGTGACTGAGCAATCCACAGAGACGCGTACCCCTAACGTAGTTCTCAGGGAGATTCAGCGTGACACAGAGTGTGACAATGCCGGTCCTTTGAAGTACAGGTATAACTCATTTTTGCCAGCTGAGTGGACTGGAGCAATGTGAAATAAAGTGTCTTACTCAAGGACATAACGCGTCGCCGGGAATGGAGCTCACGACCTTACAATCGTGAACCGAATACACTAACCACTAAGCCACGCACCTGGACATGAAGGCAATCTGTAAGAAACATGTTTAATTGCAATTCGAAATTATCAGAGGCATCTGGGAAGTTGTAAACTGATGCGAAAATATGCTTGACATTAACAACGGGCATTTGTTGGAATATTAACATAACTTACCGTGAGGTGCAAATTGCTTGCCTCGTTTACAAGTCGGTGCCGAAACTCTGAATTCCCTGCTGCATGGAGACCATCCAGATTCTAAACATTTTCTTCGGAATATAAGAGCCTACAATTCCGCTTTCCAAGTCAAAGAATAAACAATGGGCATGTACGTGTCAAATCAAGTGAGTCACGCAAAAGCCGAAGATCACCGCCCGTCTTTCGTTTTATATAAGAAACTGTTAGCTAAGCTTTTACATGTTTGTCAACCAAATTTCAACGTTCAATTACCAATCAATTTGCGTTTTCTACTGTCAATTGAATTTTGTTGTAAGAAAATGTTCTCATACTTGATTGATCCCCAATTAGTGCCATTTATTCGTAAGTCAATATTTTATTTCATTGTTACTTATTTAAAATAATTGCCTTTTTTCTCACTCTTTTCTGTCAGCTTATTCATTAAACGAAAAATGACATGCCTGGATGCATGTGTTCGAGTACATTTCATTCTAGAATGATATAGATTTTTACTGCAATCGAGTATGTTCTTTTATGAAATTGCTTAGAAAGCTTAATGCGATTAATGCTCCGATGCTGACTGGACGAACAAAGCGGCTGTCCGTACGTGATTTTCGGAATGATAGCCAATAAGCGCCATTGAAATCTGATTTTCCATCAAGATTTTGATTAAAAATGGGAAAATCTCGCTTAAAAATAAACGATTATGTTAGGAAATTTAACTGATGCACCCAGTGTGTAAAATTTAAGCGCGATCAGTTGAAAAATGCGACTGTTATAGTCTTTTAAACACATACACACACAGATAGAACAGGATAATATATTATAGATATAAACACATATGCATAACATACGAACACAACGTATCCACAGAGCATATTAAATGTACCCACTTATACATCCATAAAATGATTTCTATCTTGTTCCTCTCAGTCTCGTGTTTATAACCAAAATTGTATAAACATGTATATATGTGTGTATGAATGCATATACACATGTATATACGTACGTATATATACATACATACATACATACATATATATATATATTATTATATATATATATATATATAATATATATATATATTATATATATGTATGTATGTATGTTATGTATGTATGTAGTATATATATATATATACAAAAGGCAATAAAGATTCAAGTTAATTTAAATGAATTTACTTGAATATGGTACCTAACTTAGATGCACCAAAAAAACTATACGGTTTTAACAATACAGTAATGTGGGGTGATTATAAGCGAGAAAGAAGCAACAAGAATGGATATATATATATATATATATATATATATATATATATATTATATATATATATATTATATATATTCATATATGCATATATAGGTAATATATGGGGCACGTGTTATTCTGTCTCTAAATTATATGTTAATGTTTTGGTGTAGACACTGATGAAAAATCCGCCTAGCAGATTATTTTATTTGCTAATTAGAGTTTGAAACATATGTAAGGTAAAAGATTTTATTCTTCATTCCCTTCGAAATTGCTCTTAAATGTGGTTTTGGTCGTTTTGACTGCTCCTTCTAGCGTGTAACGCTGCCAGTTGAGGGTCGCCTTTTTGTGTTTAAATGTACACTTATTTTATATGGGGTATAGGCATATATATATACATATGTATGTATATATGTGTATGTATTTATACATATGTATATATATATATATATATTATTTATATGTATATATATATATATATATATATTATATATATATATATATATATATATACATATATATATGTATGTATGTATATATATATAAGCAATAATCACACACAGTCTATGTGCGGCCGCCCCAAGAATGTTTACGTGTGCGCGTGCATGTGTGTGTGTGTCATTGTGTGCAATATTGACGTCATAAGATTTTTATGAATATTAGGGAGAACGTGAAATAGGTTCTATAATAATAATAATAATAATTGTGTACAGTGCTCAGGTGCACTACAACTCATCTAAAGTGTATATATAATCAGGTGTAGTTTCGGCGGATTTCGGAAAGCATGAGGGCCTTAAAAGATGCAGTGTCATGGCAGTCAACAACTGACGCAGGCAGTTTATTCCATGCTTCAGCAACTCTGAGCGTGAAAAAATGTTTCCGAAAGTCATGGGGGCTGTATTGTTTTCTGACTTGTAGGCATGTCCACGTGTGTTAGACACATGGAGATCAAAAAGGTGTTCAGTGTTGTTGTTGGTGAGGTGGTTGATAACTTTGTGGGTGTTTACCAAGTCCGTCGCCAAACGCCGGAGCTTCAGTGAATCCATGCCAGGGAAACAAGGCGCTCAGAATATGGTAGGTGTCTGATGGAGGGTATGCGTTTGGTTGCACGTCTCTGGACAGATTCCAGGAGGTCAATGTTCTGTGCAAGATAGGGGTTCCAAACTGATGATGCGAATTCCAAGTGTGGTCGTACCATAGCTGTATACAGTTTTAAATAGATGGCTGGAGAGCGGCTAACAAAAGACCTGCTGAGTGATGCCAAGACACCCTCGGCCTTCCTGACAATCTTAGAGATATGCTTTGACCAACGCAAATCACTGCTGACAGTGATGCCTAGGTCACGCTCGCAAGAGGATTTCTTGATATCAGTGTTGTGGAGGGAGTATGTGAACGCAGGGTTTTTTCTCCCAAAATGCATGGTGGTACACTTGTCCACAGCCAGTTTCAGTTGCCAGTCTGTGATCCATTGCTGCATTGTGTCTAGGTCTGATTGCAGGAAGAGTTGTAGACATCAGGATCTGTCCTCTTGATTTCAAGGTACAGCTTGATGTCGTCTGCATATTTCAATACTGTGGCATTCTTTAAATTGGCATCTATGTCGTTAATGTATGCCACAAACAAGAGGGGACCAAGGACAGATCCCTGTGGTACACCCGATGACATCTCATATGGTGTAGAGTGCTGTCCTAGAACTGTGACTACCTCCTTTCGGCTGAGGATGAAGGATTTCAACCAGTTAAAAAGGTCATCCCCCACACCCATTGCAGAGAGGTTCACCATAAGCCTTTTGTGTGGCACAGTAGTTCCCGAAACACACACATTGCTTTATTAGTAATGGCATCTAAGTAATGTGTTGAAAAACCTTCTGGATAGCAAATTACGAAGACTCGTGGGAGTCGAACCCATATTTACTGGAGACATGAAAGGTCTTCTATCTTGGTGACAATTTATAGATTTCTGCGTTACTACACTTGCAAAAACAATTATGCATACATTTGCATGTATGTGTGTGTGTATGTATGTATGTATATATGTGTCTGTACATACGCATCTATATGTATATGTGTGTACGTGCGTTTGTGAGTGCATAATTTAGTACGTAACAACAGTATAGTTCATAAAGTTTGCGGTATAAAAAATTTGATATTTATAGATAGATAGATAAAGAGAGAGCTAGCTAGCTAGATAGATAAAGAGAGAGCTAGCTAGCTAGATAGATAGATAAAGAGAGAGCTAGATCGATAGATAGATACATAAACAGAGAGCTAGATATAGATAGATAGATAGATAGATAGATAGAGAGCTAGATAGATAGAGAGTTAGATAGAGAGACAGACGGATAGATAGAGATAGATAGATATATATATAGATAGATAGATAGATAGATAGATGGATAGATAGAGAGCTAGATAGAGAGCAAGATAGAGAGACAGACGGATAGATAGAGATAGATAGATAGATAGATAGATAGATAGATAGATAGATATATAGATAGATAGAAGGGCATGTACATAAATCTGCATGTATGAACAGATATGACCTATAAACCATCGCCATGTACTTTCGTTACTGTTTTCTTAAAGTAAACACTCCTTGTTTACAATGCGAACTTTTTAGAATATAAAAGTGTGGTGAGGAAAATAGAGATGAAGTTAATGATGAAGATAGTGACACGTAAGTCGATTAGTTAAATCAAGACGCAAACTACAAAGGGGGTATTTGGTGAACTACAAAGATAATCTCATAGACATAAAAAAGAGAGGATATTGGTAAATTGGAAAGATTTATGTTTACAAAAAGACGATTGTAGAGAAGCAGGTGTGTACAGGTGAGTGTTTTGCGATGTTTTAAAGAAGATAATGTACAGAGAAAAGAACGATGGCAACAATTGTGTCACAATTAGATAAAATACCACCGAGAAAAAAATATGCACAAAAGCCGCAATAATATTACTAAAAAAAGTTGGTGAGTAAATATCCGAGTTAAAACATGTTTATGTCTAGAACACTATTGAAATGCATCTGTGTTTCTTTTTCTTTTGGATTTGCATTGCCTTGATATATCAAAGGATGGGGAAATACACAGAAATATACATACATGACCATCGTATTCACTAAAAGAATTACTCTTACACATATTGACACACACTGAAGAAACGAGATGGTTTAAGACGCAACGAATATATGCATGGCCATGGAGCCACTTTTTCCCGTCTTCTACAGTAATGGAGACAAACAGACATACACATGGACTGAGTGAGAAAAATAAAGAGCTAGAGTGAGAGAAAGGGGAAAGAAAGAAACACACATTATGATGCAGGGTCGCATGTTTTTACAGCCAGTAGTTCAAATGGAACAGGTACACACACACAAACACACACACACACACACACACAACACGCACATACTTAAAATCCTCAGCTCATCAACAAATTAAATCATCGGATAAAAAATCGTGTACAAATTCAAAGAGTCTCTGCAATACAGCCTTGCGAAGGTGAAGTAAACATAATCAAATTGGCCATATATTTTACCTCTATATTAATGGGATACTTTGAACATTCTCAGGTGTCCTAGTGATATAAAGCATAGGTTTCGTTATTACAAGTATATTATTGGTTCATAAAATGTTTCTTTTTTTCTGTTTTAAATTGTTAAATGACAAGAAAATTATCGTCGTGTATATGTATACATATATGGTGTGTGTGTGTTTGTGGGTCTGTGTTTGTCTCCCCAGCATGGCTTGACAACCGATGCTGGTGTGTTTACGTCCCCGTAACTTACCGGTTCGCCAAAAGAGCCCGATATAATAAGTACTAGGCTTACAAAGAATAAGTCCTGGGTGTCGATTTGCTCGACTAAAGATGGTACTCCAGCATGGCCGCAGTCAAATGACTGAAACAAAAAAGGCAGTAAAAGAGAGAAAGAGTATAAAAGCAAACCTTAATCTATCTATCTATCTACCTATCTATCTATCCATTATTCTAGCTACCTATCTATCTACTTACCTATCTATCTATCTATCTATGCATAAATCCCTTTCTAATGTCGATCTAGTTAAAGATGTTATATTCGATCTCCTATACTATCGACATATATGAAAAAGCTGAGAATGAGTCTAGAGCCATGCCTATAAGAGTGTCGGCTACATTTTACGTGTCAGAATATATCAGGATACATGGCAGTGTTGTTGAATATTGAGATTTCACAATATGTAAGAAAATGTATAAAATCGTCACATAAATAAAGTGGAACTATAAAATGGGATGCATTTTAAGAATGAACATGCTGACAGTTTATAGGATTATAATTATATAGGGATTGCAGCCGATAGTGAATGGCCTTCCTACTGGAGTTGTTGATATCTATCTATCTATTTATCTATCTACTCTACTCACTTTCTATCTATTTTTCTATCGCTATAGATATACATGCATATATATACATGCTTATATATATATATATTATATATATATATATATATTATATATATATATATAATATATATATATATATATAATATATATATATAATATATATATTATATGTATATATATATATATATAAATATATATACTTATATGTATATATATATTACTTATATGTATATATATATATATACTTATATGTATAATATATATATATATATATATATTATATATATATATACTTATATGTATATATATATATACATATATGTATATATATATACTTATATGTATATATAATATACTTATATGTATTATATATATACTTATATGTATATATATATACTTATATGTATGTATATGTGTATATACATATGTGTGTATATGTATGTGTGCGTATCTTTTTCTGTATGTATGCATTATTTGTATATCGATATGATTTGCCCACAGGCAATGAGAAGTGTCGCTGAATGGAGTGGAAATATTCTCCAAAATCTGAAAATAGCAAAATCGAAGCTTAGAATATGGACACAAGAATTGCAATCATTGTTATTGCTCCCTGTAATTATAGGGGAGTTAGGAGCGTGAATCATCTGACAGAGCAGGGAATCCAAGAAATGTCATAGAATAACTTTCCAAATGTGAAAATTTGAAGAAAGAGTTTGTAGAAAATGATATAATATTCTGTGAGAAACGTCAATAAAAGGAAAATTGGAAATGCTAATAACAGGAAAATCTCCTCTACATTAGAGTTATACTATCGAAAACTTTGGGCAGGATTATATGACATAGGTCAATATGAAGGAAATAATAATAACAACAATAATAATAATAATAATAATAATAATAATAATATAATAATAATAATAAATAATAATAATAAATAATAATAATAATATAATAATAATAATAATAATAATAATAATAATAATAATAATAATAATAATAATAATAATAATAATAATAATAATAATAATAGCCCTGATGCACTACCAGGCAGTGGCTCACATGGCTTCTGATCTTAACTGATTGGAAGTGTTATCATGTACATTGTTTTGTCTTGGTATAAAATATGGGCTACAGCAAGTATTCTGCTCAAATCCACAGATTTGCTTGTCGGTTGTTTGACCATAACCAGTTGAGCATGTCCCTGCGTTGATCCTCATCGTATTCTTCATTGTGACATTGTCAAGATTTGTATCCTTCTCTAAATTCCAGACTTCTTAGATTGGCCATCCAGTGGCGCTTTCTGTTACATTTGTTACAAGAAATTTAACATATTTTACTTGTTTGGACTATTGTTCCTTTGCATATACGATGAGGTACAAGCAAATGTTAGTTCCATTACACTTCAGAAACGTCAGAAACCAACATGTTTATTCAGACTCAGCTTGTACACAAGACGTGTGTAGATAATTTAAACGTACAAAAGCGTATGTTGTGCAAACATTGCATTGGTGAAGGCATTAGTCTTCTTTGTGATATGGTTTGAGTCACTAGCAGTTGAGAAGAGGCTTGAAGCAACAATTCGGCACTTGGAAAAGACCGAACCTCTGATCTCCTCAAACGCATTAATGGGTATCACAATACTTTACATGTTGTCAAGTGCTTACTTTAAATGTTTCCCTAGACATTTTGCACTCAGCAGAATTATATCACTCTTCCCTTTGCTTTTCCTTCAGTTATAAAATCAAGAAAAGAGACAGAACTGTGTAATATATATTTCGCACATTCATGTTTTTCCCTCAGAGCTGACCAATGTCCGGAAATATTTCAGTTTCTGAATTTTATAATTAGGAAAATATTTACTTTATATGTTATAAAATTTATTGCTGTTTCTGTGTGGAAATTTTTATCTATGTAGTGAAAAATGTTTTGCTTAGTTGTTATATTAATCTTATTTATCTCTCACAAGTAAGCAAATGTGTAAAAAACTTATAAATTGTTACAAAATATAATTTTAAAAATCAAAAATATAACACGTTATAAATATAAACACATGTTTTAATTTTTCAAGTCGTAACATGAAATTACTTTGACAAAGATGGTTTCCGTGCAGGGAAACATTTTTGGTCATATGGTTGCCGGGCAGATTGCGAGTCGTGACTAAACAATTAAATATAAGGGAATAATGGATCTGAATATTACCTTTAAATTTCCAAGACTTCCAATCGGAATTGCATTCCATTCCTGAATCACTCTGCTTCACAGCAAATCCAACCTCTTTAAGTTTGAATGAAAGAAAAGATTTAGATTAATATCACACATTTTATGAATATGTTTCTCAATGTGTTGTTACTGTTACGCCGAGAAAGCCACTCTGTGGACAATATTTTACAATTCCTGAATATACTGTCATCTTTTGTATATCATGGAATACTTTAGCTAAAGTACTGTAGTTTTCTTTTATTAAACAATAGTGTCACTTGGTGGATATTTAACTACTACTTCTGGGCAATCGATCGACAACGTAAAGGTTCTGTGTTTTACTCTTAAAAGCAAATATGTATCTCCAATCTGTAGCAGCTGCTGTTACCAATTGCTATAGAAATAACACTTAAAAGGGGGATAAAATATAAAGCGCTGTCACAAATATATCCATTAGAGATTGGAAAAGATATATAAAAAAGCAGATGGTATATAAGGGAAAAGAGTCAAGTCAGAATATTTAGGATTGAAAAACTCTCATCTTGAAACAAAATGTAATGGACAAAAAAATAACTGTTAACAACGTCAAAGAGATGATGGATTCATATAAGCGGATAGTACTGAAATTATTACATTAGATTTACTTTATAGGAAAATATCGTGGATTTTATTTTCCTATTTTATGTTTTCATATCACAGCAATTTATGTCATTGTATTTTGTATTTGACCGCTTCTGTTTGTATTGCTCCCAATATACTTGTTATTCTGATATCATGGAATCAATCCCTAGTTTTGTAAAAATCACAGAACGGATTTTATACACTTGTGATAAGGTTTGACATTCGATTCATAAATCTTGTGTTTTGTAACGATTTGTTTCCGTGTATAATAATATGGCTGCTTCCTTAGTGTTAGGAGTGAGTTGTGACAGGATCAAAATGGTTGCAATGTACACACCTCTATGATTGTTGAAGGCATATTCGAAAATGTTTAAAACAAGAGCTTGTATCTCTAAAAAAATAAATGCCGATTATATATTTATTTTTATACGTGTTTATTTTAGTACTTTGCATTTCTATATGTAGTGTTTCTGTTATTCAAATCAAAGCTCTTCTCAATCAGAAATCCAAATATTGTGAATAAGTGGAAATATCTATAAAATAATAACCGTGGATATAATTTTCGACGGAGATGGAACACAAGCATTAAGTACTCGAGCCCTTATACTATACATTTGATCGTGGAAAATACGTAACTTAATAAAACCAGATCTTCATACATAATTATGACAATATCACACTGGCTCACCATTTACATTCAAGCAACAAGGGGTAAATACCATAACAATAATAGACATAACGAGAGAAATCTTTACAGAAAATCATCAATGGACCCATTCACTGTATTGTCCCATAAAAGCACAATAATCATTGATCATAGAGGTAACGCTCAAAATGCAACACAATGCGACAAGGAATTCATAGACGCTATACACGGGTCACAGACAACAATATATACTTGTCAGATATATCCAAAGCACACCAGTATTGTCAGTAATAATAAAGTGGGTTATCTCTACTGAAATTTTGTAGCAACATGTGATCACACCATTCTTAAGCTGATAATGTAATATGAAGTTCTATACACATCGATGATCGACTTAATCGCTTTACGTAGCCCAAATGAAAAATGGTTCTCGAAGAAAGTAGCCGTACAAAATCTTGATGTGTTTCCTGTGTAGCATCATTGAAAGAAAGGCTGTTTCTCAGGTTTTCTTAAATGCTAATACAACGTATCTGCATATATATCACTTGAAAATAGCAACGCTAAACGCATGCATAGTTCACTTTACTTTCGAATATTAAAATTTGGTAATTTTCTGGCGTTCACTTAATAATATAGCTATATTAAAAGTAACTTAGAGCGATATTCAAGTACCAAGATGTATGGATACACACACACATATACACACAAAAACACTCTCATATATATAGTATATATATATATATATAATATATATATATTATATATATATATTATATATAATATTATATATATATATATATATGAAGTTAAAAGGTATGATCGATTATAGTGACCATTGGCTTCGCTCCTATAAAGCAATTAGCAGTATAGTCGACTCAAGGGCTGAAAATATATGTATGTATATATGTATGTATGTATATATATATATATATATATTATATATATATATATATATATATATATAATATATATATGTATATATATGTATGAATGTATATGTATGTACGTATATGCCTATACATATATATAGATAGACATATATACATACATATATGCATGCAAACATACGTTATATATCAATGCAAGGAATGAAGGAGAAAGGAAGAAAGAGCAGGGAGAAATATCCATAATTTGAAATATGTCAGCACCTACACGACCCAAATACTGCATCATTCAAGTTCAGGCTCAATACACTGTGGTATGTATGAAATTAGAAAATTTCAGATAATTATAGAATTTATTTCAGCTTGTTAAACCGTGACCCTGGAAATTAGTTTGTTTTATGGCAAACGCGACATCGTAAGGCAACATAAAATTTGAGATTATACACTCTTTGTTTATTTTAACATAAAGCACTCTTATTTACTAGATTCTAAAACAGCGCCATTAACACTCTTATTTACTAGATTCTAAACAATTTTACTTTACAACACGCTGAAATTGTTTTGTTATCAAACTAGTTTTATTTTATACTTTTACCAATATTTCTGTTGCATTTGTCTCATGCTTTATTTAACAGAATAACCAAATAATGTTTTATGAACGAAGACATGACAGTATTCATGTTAATGGAAGCTGTATATCAGTTTTGATACAACTATTACCTGAACACTTTATTGCTTTCATACTTTCACACTTCTATCCATCTTGTGATCATTTTCACTGAGAGTCGTCCATAATTGATGACTATGTTTCATTTTGGAATACTAACCGTGGTTGCTCATGTATATATTCCAGCTAGATATTCACTGCTGAGTGGTTATAATGGACGACAGATGTTTAAAAAATGGCAGCTTATTTTAAGGGGTCAAACTTTCTCAGTTGAACAATTTGAATTATTCTCTAGTTTATTCTGAAGAGACCAATAATTGTGCAGAATTCGGCTTAACGATTCTATAACTAATGCATGAATATTTAGTTCAGATGAACTAAATATTCTGTGAGGGATTTCAAAGATCTTACTTTGAATGCATTTAACTGCAGGTGAAATTAGATTAGTTGCTAATGGGTGGGGTGAAAAGGAGATGTTAATTCGATTGATATATGTGTAGAAGCTGTGATAGTGCTAAGGTTGCTGCATGTATAGACAATTGCTTGGCTGTTGAGGACTTTTAGAAGTTTGCACTTTGGGACTTATAATTTGGAATATTAGTGTCTGTTATAGTGTCAGGGTGTCGGAGCCAAAATGTGGCAGTGATGACTAAAAGAAAGGAATCGGAGAAGTGTTACATTTGGAAGTATTCGGTACACAGCCTGTGTTTTACAAGTAGTAGTAGCTTCTATAGTTTACGTAGATAATTCGATATTCAGAGTGCTATTCGGATATCTATAAATTGTCAGTGGGTTACTATGTGATATTCAGCTCAACGGAGTTCTTTTCATATGAGTAGATTTTTTTTCATATTTATCATTTAGTTGATTGTCGCTGTATAAGGATAATGACGTATTGGTCAAACTAAAACATTAGAATTGCCATCATGTTGTCCATATTGGTGAGTATAAACAGACGTATTAACAGAATGCGCACTTCTCAGTATTACTCTCTTTACGATAGGTGCTCCAATATGGCCGCAGTCAAATGACTGAAACAAATAAATGAACAAAAAAAAGATAATAACGTTGTTACGGAGAGAGATTTTGATATTCACTGTGAAACATAATGAAGAGAAGAGGCAATAATTATATTAACGTATGAGATAATGATACGATGAAATTTTTGCATGTAAGTAATCCAGAATGCAACTCATTAAGCATGCATCGACATAAGTATACTTATCGCATAATTTGTAGTATCAAAATTATCAACATAATTGAGTGAATACGATGAGATTATTGCGATATTTTATGGCTGAAAGTTATATATGAAACTGCTTACTTTTGTTTACGAAAATAACACTAAAGCTTACAAAACAAAATATATGGCTTATTTATTATAAATCAATTCTGAACGTAAGGTAATCCATATTTTATTAAACATGACTGATATATATATATATATATATATATATATTATATATATATATATATATAGAGAGAGAGAGAGAGAGAGAGAGAGAGATGTTCTTTATTAGCCACACAGGGCTGCACACGGACGGGACAATTTGCAAGGTAGAGCTTTTCTTTTTGGGGATCAAAAAAGGGGGGGTGGTGGATAGGTACGTAGATAGATAGATAGGTATGTATGTATGTTTATTATTTCGGCACTTGGTTACGACGGCTAGGGTTTCTGCCAGCTCGCAACCTTCCCAACAACTAATATTGAAGGGCAAAAGCTCTCTCGATCGTGAGAATACGAATACAGACCGCGAAAGCGTGGCCCATCGATCCTTAGGATTTTAGGCAATGCTGCATGACTTCTTAGACTCGCTAAGAATAATGACTTTCGGTATTTTCTGTTTAGTTTCTAAGTTGAAAATTCGATGACTTCAAATTTGTCATTTCTCCCTCTACAGTTGGTAAAATATAACACTAGTAGAGAAGCATAGACCGTAGTAACTACTAACTCTTGACAATCCATAATGTAGTTGTAGTGCCGAAATAACAAACATTATTATTATTGTTGCTGTTGTGGTCGTTGGGCGGCAGTGGCAGTGGTGGTGGTGGTGGTGGTGGTGGTGGTGGTGGTGGTGGTTGTAGTTTTGATTCGTGTCTATCTTTTTTCGTTGTAATTTGGCTGCACAGCTTGTTATTGTGATGATAATGATAGTGATGTTGATTTATGATAATGATTTCAAAGTTCGACACGAGGCCAGCTCAGTGTTTACGATAACGACAATAATGACGTTGATAATAATAATAATTATGACGATAAGGAGTATAATAAGCATGGTTTATTATGACGTCGATTATTATTGTTGAGAAAACTGAAGCCGTTGGTGATGCTACCGTTACATCTACAACAGCTACTACAACTGATGTTGCTGATGACCATGATGTTGACAATGATAGAAGTGGTGATAATGAAAAACCCAGTGGCAGAAACGATGTTAAGGATGGCAAAAATATTTGTGATGATGATGCTGATACTGTTGACTATGATGATGATGATCGTGATGATGAGATGCTGATGAAGTTGATGTTAGAATTTTTTATTTTTAGTTTCAGCTCAGAGCTGCGTCCATGCTAATACACTGCCGTTATTAATGAATTTTTTAAAAAATGGAAATAGTTAAACGATGTGTTACATGGATACAGCCCACTGGATCAACAAAGCTGTAATAGATATTTGTTTTGATATTATTGACTTCCGATAGCTGCTTCCTCTAGCTGTAATATGTCATATATTTGATCTCACACGCACATGAAGATACAATTATGACCATGCGGACAACTGCATACATACGCGTATATATATATATGTATGTATAATATATATATATATATATATATATATATATATATGTATGTATATGTATGTATATGTATATATATATGTATGTATATGTATATATATATGTATATGTATATATATGTATGTATATGTATATATATGTATGTATATGTATATATATGTATATATATATATATATGTATATGTATATATATATATACATATATATGTTCACACACATACACTTATGTATATACATATACTTATGTTTATATATATATATATTTATATATATTCGCATACATTCATATATGTATATATGTTCACACACACACCCTCATATATATATATATACATACATACATACATTCATATATATATTTGTTTATTTATTTCGGTATTGTATTTGGTTTGCAAGAATCTTTATGTGAAATCGTGTGTTAAAACATATTTTATTGTGTCTAGGGACAGTCGTTCTCTTTTAGTGTCATATTAATTTAACACACACACACACACACACACACACACACACACACACACCGATCCGGGATTGAAAGGTAGAAAACAAAAGTAAGCAACTCAGAATCACACAAAGACCGTTTACTTACCTTAAACATTTGTTTGTAATATGGCGTTAAAATTTCTGTAGTTGAAACCTCGACCATTCTGCATATCAAAACGCTTGCCAAGTAAGAACATCAGCTTTATACAGACTATACTTAAATTAGGAATAGCTCGGCTCAAAACTCTTATCATGAAAACTTGTGAATCAAATTTTTGAAAATGTCCTGCTGCAAGTAAAATATTTAGGAATCTTATGACAGTGTTTGGCAGGAGACCAGGAAATGCGTTAGAAAGAAACGAAACAATAGAAGATCTCTGATGAGTTTCGATAGGAAGTTGCATGGTGGGCGTTTTTTAAAGAAATTTAAGGACTACCTGGAATAAAAAAAAAAACAAGCGTCGATTTGAGAACGTACTACATGATAACCCATATTTCTCTTGATCAGACAGATCTCTTATCATAAACACTTCGACTTCAACCACGCTCTCTTGCATTGTATTCACTGTTTTTTTAGGAATTACATTATGCAACTGAGGTCCTAATATTGCGCCATTATAATGTATTTTGAGTGAATATGGCTGCTACATTTTATAGCTTTGCTTCGGCAACTAGGTAAAAGATATTTATTCATATTGTAAAGAGAGTGCTTTTTAACCCTAGACAGACCTCGTTGTATGTTATTAGTACAAAAAAAATTTCGTGCCTTAAATATCCGATCATGTTTTCATAACTGACTTATATAGGTTACATGTTTCATTGGAGGATGTGCTTTTTAAGAGACGTGGGTAGTAGTTTTAGCGCGTCAAATACTCCAATAAATATTGCCTTCTTAAATTCGAGCGTGAAAAAGGCCTTAACGTTAGCAGAGACACGACGAGGTTATCAAAGATAGGGAAAAGGATGGTGAAGAGAATAATAGGTGCCGATAATTTAGAATTACATCTTTTCCATTGCTTCTATTCCGATCCAGTGGGGTTCAGCTTTGTGTGGTCTAAGAAAAACGGAATTGAAGAAAAATTGATGTTTTCTTTGTAGAACAAGAATTAAAAGATCTGGGTATAAGAGCAGGCTATATGTAACAAAACTACGTGTATCCTAGTTTAAATGTATACAGAAATACAGAGTATAATAGAAAAAAGACATAGAGGGGCAAAGAAAATTCAAAGACCGAAAAGATAGTGTCATGTGAAGAATTTCCACGAATCAGGATAAACAAGCATGTGGAGCAAAACACCATTAAGTAAAACAAAGATTCTGGAATTAGAATCGGAAGCAATTTTTAGAATACAGATGCAGGACTCGGAGTTGACAAAATTAATCCAAATTCCGCACTGAATAATAAATAAATATTTCTAGAGCATTGCATTGAAATTTACGTTCGACAGATACTAAATTTTATTTGCATTTTCTTCTCTTTTTTTTTTTTTGATTTGCTATCAATTTATTGCTGTTTAAACCTAATTCGTGAATTCCCTATAAAAAAATAAGAAAACGAAAAGTTTTCAGAAAACTATTTTTGAATAATCAAGGAACATTAACCATAATATCTGGAATATAAAGCTAAAAGTTTATATGATACCAATATCACCAGATTTACTGCTTGAACAAATGCACACGGAAAGAAAAAAATCAAAATTAGCAAAAGGCTCTTGTGTTATGTTCCGAGTATGCTAGAATTTGGCCTAGGGAGAAATAGCAAAAAACAATAAACCATCGACTATGGAAGTAAGAAGTCGACCAGGAATTACTGAAGGGAAAATATTCGTTAAATTGTGATAAATGCATCACGTCCCATATGAAAGAGAACGTAAAATTTAGATGTTTCAGTATCAACATGTAATAAGTGTAGAAGAAAGAGGAGGACATTTATGCTACTTATAGATATAGAATATATTACAAGACTAACAAAAGAAAGGGCTTGAGAGAAAATTCGCTGAATATCTGAAATTTAGAACTCGCAGTGATCAAATTGTGTTTTTGCGTATTTCCTTTTTATCGATTCTTCAAGTTGGCATGAAAATGAAACGATAAAACATAGATGTATTAAGAAGCAATAGCGACTAAAAGAATAGAGAATGACTGTACGAGCGAGAGATTTGATTCTGTTCCTAAAGGTTCATTACGTAGCGCTACGAACATACTATGAAAATATGCACTTGGATAAGTTTACTTATAATATAATAGTGAGAAGTGGGAATGGAAGAATGTGTTGCAAAATAACATTTTATGTACACATAATATATACATACATATATATGTACATATATACATATACATACATATACATGCATATATATATATACACACATATATATATATACATACAAATATATATACAGACACAGACACACACATATACGCATATATACGTAAATGCCGAACGTTGGAAATGAGTGTTCAACACAGCATTGGTGGATAGAATATCTTTATTTCTAGATTAAAGCTACCATTGGTTTCATGTGAAGAAAAGTAGTAATATATCCTAGTATCTTAACAAATTTTCAAGCCGATCACAGGGAGAAAGATGTTCGCCACACATACACTCACTCACACACACACACACACACGCACATATATATATATATTATATATATAATATATATATATATATAATATATATATATATAATTATTATTTGAGGGAATATTATTTCTAACTTACAGGGAAAAATTCAATTTAGAAATACTAAATCAAGTTCACAAAATATAACATTTATTTAAAAATTAGAAAAAAACACCTTTTATCAATTCAAAATGTACAATTAAATTACACCATCTAGAAAAATTACATATAATAGAAATATTAAAATTAAAGTAACAATAATATACCGATGATTAAGTAAATTGCAACGTAATAATAAAAACGTATATATTTGGTAGAATTATTATTGTTATTTTAATTCTATTATATGTAATTTTCTAGATGGCGTAATTTAATTGTTCATTATATATATATATATATATATATATATATATATATGAATACAATAACTCCAAAATGGTTGTACGATATAATTGAAACTATGACAGATTCCAGTACAATTGCATGCTTGTAGCGTGTGATCTAAACGTTATACATATTATAGTAAACAATCTCAAAATTGTATTTACGACTGTAATAGGTTTATGATTATTACACATTCAAATATACACACTTATGTATTTCCATCTATAATATTTTTTGTATATAATTTAGCAACATGAATTTAGTGGCTGAAATATTCTTTGTATATAATTTAGTATCACAAACTTGGTGGCATTTGGTTTTTACCGGATATAATAGCATATGAAAATTTCTTTAAGTATGCTTATTTCAAAATGGCAAGGCCTCAAGAACCATTTACATAAGAAACCGCAATAAAAAAAGGCAGTATTTTTAGCTGAATAAATCTCTCCTAATAACTGTCTTCGGGCTTCAATGATGTATTTCCCGAACCTACATAGAAAACTCCAGGAAATTAATTTCTAGATTCGGAACATAGCTTTAGTACATTAAGGTGATTTCGGCAAATTTTCAGTTGAATTAAAAAAATCTAGTTCATAAATATAGAGGATATTTGATGAATAATGCTATGCTATATTAAGCTAGGCTGATATTCAAAGAAATGGATGTTGTTTTCCTAGATATGTTTTGCTGACTTTAAACCTGTTGCTTAATCAGCCGTGAATGTAAACAGGTGTGTAGAATATCCTATTAAATTTAAATTGACAATATTTTATGAAAATGTCATATTTTATGTCTAAAAACTGTGTTTTATTTTGTTTTTTTTTCTTTCGGAATTTCAACAGCAATACGATATTTATTTTAAAGAAAGAAAGTAATTAATAGGGAATAAAAGTCAGTGTGCGTTTCCTTCTCCTACATCGAATCTCGTGATCAACCACATACAAAGAACGTGTATTTTTATGCTTAGCCAGAAACATAGCCAGAAGTATGTATGTACATATGTATGTATGTATGTATGTATGTATGTATGTATCTATGTATCTATATATCTATATATATATATGGTATATAGGATATTCCTAACTTTCGATATATATATATTATATATATATATATATATATATACTGCTTGGAAAAGCAATAATGCTCATATATCAAAAGTACATATTTCATTTCTTTGTGGCAGATCAATTTTAAATATTGTTTCATACATTTCCTGATATATAGGCGCAGGCATGGCTATGTGTTAGGTAGTTTCCTTCCTAACAATATGGTTACGGGTTCAGTCACCTACAACCTAGGGTTAACCAAATCCTTGTTACACGGAAACTGAAAAGCATTGCATATGTATATATATATATATATATATATATATATATATATATAATATATATATACGTGTGTGTGTGTGAGAGAGAGAGAGAGTTTGTGCGTGTATTTGTGTAAGTGTATGTGTGGGTATATATCCTAGTTAATAACTGGTGTTGGTGTGATAACCGAATTAGCAGTTCGGTTAAAGAAACCCATATAATGGGTACCAAGCTTTACAAAAAAATGTACTGAGGTCGATTCGTTAGATTAAAATTCTTTATTCTTCAAAGCGATGCCCCAGCATGGCTGCATCCTAATGACAGAAGCAAAGAAAGGTTAAATTGTACAAGATATATAACAATCTACACTTCATTATCTACGTATTTATCCACAAATGTATCAAATTTCCCATGTAATTATATCAACATGTTCTCTCTCATTGCTAAATCCACAATTTTTTTTATTCTCTCTCTTTCTGTTTATTTTCTCTTATTCCTTTCTGTTGCAGAGTGTAATCTCAAAACCTAAAAGAATTTCTCACTTGCCCGAGCCTCAAAAAAAAAATACACCTGCTTCTTGTTCATACACCTGTCTTCGTCTTATGTCTTTCTGTAAATCTCAACTATATACATTTTCAACTACATACATTCATACACAAATATATATATAGTATGCTAGATGTTTGGAGACAGTTTCTGCAAAAGGAAGTCACTGCTTTCGAGAGCTATGAATATCCTATATACATTATTTATTTGTTGCATGCTATTGTGTGTTGCGTATCGGGACAGAGATTTCTAATGTAGCTAAGACTAAGCTCGGACATTGCATTGCAGTAGTTTTCAGTCCTCTTTGTCTGCAATATAAGACTGTTTGAGAAAAACCTAGTTAATAGAGAATGTTTGCTTGAAACTGCCGGCAATTCAGCAATGATATTCTTGAATGAAATAAACTGTGGAAAATGAGAAATAGACGAAAAATAATTTGCATACATATTGTATCTACTTTAACGAAATACTCACACTTATTGTTGCGAGTGTTGTTTGGGGGTCTTATGATATCTAAATATAATGGCATCCAGAAAAAAATTGATATTTGATATATCCAAAATTGCATATGTTTCGATTGTATGAGAAAATGTAGATGTTGCGTGGGACAGTGCCCAAATACACTGAAGAATCTTGCGGTAAGGCATGTTCATGAATGAAATATTTTCAATTGGATTACATAAACTCGACTTGATCTTTTGAGATACAATGAAATTTTCTGTTATAGAATTTAAATAGCTAGGGTGGGTTTTGTGTTTAGCTAAATCTGTGTACCTTCTACAATAAAGAGACTGTTCCACTCTCGTATGATATTAATCTGTCAGTGTTATTTCCCGTTAGTTCCAAATGTTATATATTAACGTTAGTTGGCTAAATATTTATATTGAAGTACAACTTGTACTATAAGTTTCAATTTTAAAGAGAAATTTGACGGATTCCGAAGATACGAGGAACTTAATCTTCGTCACGCGTTATGTTTCTCCTGGCGTAAAACTGAGATTAATTGTTCTCAAAGAAGATACCATTAGTGCATATATATAGAGAAGAAGAGATAGATAGATAGATATATAAAGAGATAGATAGATAGATAGATAGATAGATAGATAGATAGATAGATAGATAGATAGATAGATAGATAGATAGATAGATAGATAGATAGATAGATAGATAGATAGATAGATATGTATGTATGTATGTGTGTGTGTATTCGAAGTGAAATAACAGTAGTAGGTAGGTCAGGACAACCAATACTACTTAAGTGTAGTACAGCAAAAATTTAAATGTTAATGTCAAACCTAAACGCAGCCACAGCATTCTTAAATTTATTATCTAGACATCTTTCCTGGAAGCACAAGTAATATAGAATATTTAACAGGAGAACCTTCTATTTTAACTATTCATGGTGAAGGAACTTTGTTAATCAGTATAATGTGTGTGGACACAATAAATTTGATCAATTAAATGGCGACTCTGAATCCAATTTTAAAGAGTCTAGAAATTCTGACATTAATGGCAACTGAAGAATGACGTTGTATACGAGTATAGCCGTAAGTTCAATGTCAATGATATATCTACGTGTAAAGTTGTTTTTTTCCGGAGTACAGGGAACGCTTCCGTGATAAGGTTTTACCTACTCAACATTTCCTCGTCCTGTGTCCCCAAACATGACTGTAATTGGAAGAAGCTGATTTTGCTGAACTTCAAACCTTGCTCCCCGTCTTGTCAAAGGCATACTATTACTGCCATCGATTCCTTCACTATTTTGTAGATTGCCTGTTATGTTTAAGCAATATATATTCTATTGCATTTCGTGACAAATCGAATATATGAATTATTAATCATTGTGAAGACATTATTCGAGGTTTTTGGTATCGAAATTTTGTCACCGACGGATTATGATAAATAACCATCATTCATTATCGCAAATACTTAATGGAGTTTTGCTTTATTACATCGAATATGTTGGTTGTATTGTTTGTTAAACTTGGATTGTTTCTGTCCGACCGTTGCTTTCGATCTATCTACGAATGCTCGCTTTAAGCTGTTTTACTTTTTTATATATTGCTCTTAGTATTGCGTTT
>NC_043008.1:13209781-13232281 GCF_006345805.1 Octopus sinensis
ATAAGTACTAGGCTTAGAAAGAATAAGTCCTGGGGTCGATTCGCTCGACTATAGGCGGTGTTCCAGCATGGCGGCAGTCAATGACGGAAACAAGTAAAAAAGAGTAAAGTGAGTATAAATATATATATATATATATATATATATATATATATATATATATATATATATATATATATATATAAACGAACACAGAAATAAACATCTCTCATGGCGAATAAATATACATACGTAGATATATGCATATACTTAATATATATTAAATGTAAATAAAAAAAATATGACATAGAAAGCGAGGGAGACGGATTAATGATACCCATAAAGACAGTTTCCTTTAGAATGCTCCCTTATAGCTACGTCAAGATTTTCTTTATTGTACATGACATATGCCATAGCCGCTTGCATTTTAATATAATGCAAAATATCAATTCATTAACAGAGTCTTTGATAAAGAATATTACACTTTAGAAAACAATTTAAAATTTTTTTTACTCTCTTTATCTCTGTTTCTCTTTTTCGTTTCAGTGCTTCTCACAGTAATTTTTTTTTGTTATATATTTCGCTCACGATTTTATTTTTATTATTTTTGCATTTGCTTCATTATTTTAATATGCTATTTGCTTTTTTTTTTCCCCTCATCTCCCAAACTGATAATATAACGAACGACTGCAACTAATTGAATGCCACTTTTACATTTCCAGTTCGAGCACATTCTATTAGCAAAAGAAACAGAAAACTCTCCATTATATAAAAAAAACAAAGCAAAAAAATAAATAAATAAATGCTTCTTTTCTGAGTGTTATCTAATGACACAGGAGATATTGAGATAGTCAATGCATCTGTATTTTGTCATGCAACAGTGTCCAATTCCTTCGGCGATTTGTAGCTAATATGTATTTAATTTTTCAATGATATCTCTAAAAGCCTGTAATGATAATTTGAAGTATCTCTCAATAATCTTGTTATGCTGTTTAATATTGTTTTTCATTTCTATTTTATTAAAGCCAGGCACGTCCATTTTAATTGGTATAATGTGATTACATTTAAAAGAAACATTACGGGCTTTCATAATTGATAATGATACATTTGAATGCAATCAAATGTAATTGTAATCTAGAAAAATATTTAAAAATCTCTCTCTAATTGATTTATGACATTATCAGAACGAAAGGAGAAAAATAACGACATTCGTTTTTAAACGAGGATTTTATATATACACATACCTTAAGAAATAAGAATTATTAAACTAGAATAATTGCAGATTTGGTGGAATAGGGGAGTGTGATATAAAGAAGAATGAGATAGGCGTTAACGAGGCTTAGAAGAAAGGTTTCAAACAATAGCAAGCCTCTAGAATCTAATTTAGATTTCTTTTTCATTAATTTGTTCCAGTTATTAATCGAATCTTGCTGGGTGATTGCATGCAAATCTGTTAATAATAGATATCAACACGATTGCTAGAAAAATTGCAAAAAAAAAAAAAAATTGTGGTACTGATATGTCGAACTAAGAAGACAATAGCCATTATCCGATAATTCCATTCAAAAAGTAATTGAGAGGCCATTCAAATATTGCGATCCAGAAATAGAGATAAATATAATCTGGAGATTAAGCAAAGAAAGAATGACAGTTTCTACAGAGATCAGTTACAAAAAACGATGAATGCAAATGCAATGGAAGAAAAAAAAACAAAAACAATCATTTACATATATTCATAAAATACAAACTATACAAGGAGCACAGGACTGGATTCCCTTGTGTAACAATAGCAAGTAATGCATATAATATTACAGAATAACAGCAATTCTACATTTTGTTCGCCGCACTAACAGTTCCTCCTCTACTTTTTCTTTGTAACAATAATTTTTTTTGATCAATTTTAAATATTAGGAAGTTACCCGATTATTTCCTAAATACTTTATTTTACCGACCCCGAGGTAAAGTTAATCTTAGTACGATATAAACATTGAACACCTGAAAAAATATTCTAATGATTATATCAATGCGTAGCCTAAATAACAGTTTGTAATTTAGTCACATGACTCGAAATGTATGGAAGGGGATTGAACAAGGCAATCGACCCAATATTTGACAGGTATTTTACGTCATATATATATATATATATATATATATATATATATGTGGGCGTGACGACGTCATGTTGCAGGGTTACTTAGTTTCACATGGTGTGTTGTGTGGACTGGAGCAACATGGAATGTGGTGTTTCGTTCAAGAACACAACATACCGCCCTGCCCAGAAATCGAAACTACAATCCTACTATCATAACTACAACACCCCAACCATTGCATTATATGCGTCCATGTTCCACATAGTTGTCTATAAAAGAACGTGAGTTAAAAATTATTTCCAAAGACCGTTCGAAAATTTGTTAGTCGATACATATAAAGAGGAAAAAATCTAGAGGTTAATTCTTTCAAACAATTGTTAATATATTAGCACGCGCTAATACGAATCGTATATAATACAGTACAAAATGTGTAAGAGCCAAAATTCAGTTCATAGTAACGCCATTGCATGTATACATAGGTAGAAGAACGTCACCTGCATACAACAGAACCTACTACAGAACACAAGTACACAATAGAACACTAGGCAACTCTGATAGTGTAACATTGCCATTTTCTTCAGATGCTTTCCATGATAGATTAATATAAAATACTCCCTGTTGAGAGAGATTACTTAGCCACTTGAAGAGAATTATTTGTAAAGTAAACATAGTGAGGACCCCCCTAACAGTATCACATATAGCATCACTGCGCATGCCTATTTGTCTCTATATCGGTTTTTTGTGTGTCGTTTGAAGGGCTCTGAAATTGCATCCTTTCAGTAATGTAGTGAGTTGAATATCAGGGGCAGAAGGGTCTCTCCTCGTAAAAATAGAGTAGAAGTCGACGTCGGTCACGTCGAACAGCTATTTCAAATCTTCGTTAGTTTGTGTTTCGTTTTATATTTTATTATTATTTCTACAATAATCAAAGCAGTCCTCTGGGACTCCAGCTTATTCTTACCTTCACAATTGCACTGGACGTTAACGCTCCGATGCTGATGATAGCCCGAACAATCTACTGTTATTCTGTATATTGTTTAATTTTTTTTCTTTTGTCTTCGGTTAATCTATATTTTTATCTACTTGTCACTGCCAAAACTGGTTATGTGTGGGGAGTGTGCTCTGGCTATGTGTGAAACTCTTGCAAATGTTGAAACGAAGATGTCATCGCTTGTCCTTTATGGTTCGCCTGATATCAACATAGGGAACACAGTGTCAACGATTTGTTAATTTTTTACTGCTTTCCGCTATTCAGGCTTTCACGTCAGAAATCTCTCCAAAGAGTTTTACTTCAGCTCTTTGTTTTCAGATATTACCAAATGTTTGAATCTATTTAGGAGACTGTCGAAACTGAATTGAAGGAAATTTGCTTGATATTTCTAGCATAGCGTTAGCCTAGCTACTGGTGCCCCAGAGAGGCTCAATATGTTAAAAGTACGCTTAACAAAATTCATTTCATTTCTTTACATGTTATTATACCAGATATTTGAATTCCATTTACCATGCGATAAGCTACAGCTTGTCTGCATTATTAAAATATTTACACTACGAATTCATACGAATTCATATAGCTTTCCTCCAAATGGAATAACCACACATGTATTTATTACTGCTTTGTATTTCTAAATACTTGTTAAATATAGAAAAAAAGTATAAAATATATTCCTTCGCTCTACAACGTTTTCCCTTTGAAGAAATTGACCTAGAAATTGTGTTTGGTTTTCCCGATGTCCATACAAACGTTCTGCACAAACAGTCAAATACAAACAAAAACTTATAGCTTACATATTGTTTTGATCTTTTGATACGCTAGCGTGTAATGTTTGCGGAGGTTGACGTACCGCGAAACCATATCGGTGCAATTTGTTTATTCGACAGAATTAATATAACAGAATACTTTCAAATGAATGATGTTCTCCGTCTGAAATATAGTAATATTATGAGTTCAATCAGGAGAGACATTTTATGGTGTGAGGAAGAGAAATAAGATGTTTAAAACAGATCTCTTTATGAAAATGCGATGGCACATTTAATGATGGTGTAGGTGTACACCCAGTGTATTTATTTTCCAATGCATTTACGTCTAGTTATAACTCATTTTTTTAATGTTTTGCATTCTCTACTTTACATATATTGATATTTGCATCGGAATATGTTGAGTTGCGTCTTGAAGATACCGCATTATTAATAAGCGTGTTAAGGCGGCGAGCTGTTAGAATTGTTAGCACGCCGGGCAAAAACCTTAGCGGCATTTTCTCGGTCGCTACGTTCTGAGGTCAAATTCCGCCGAAGTCACTCTGCTTTTGATTCTTTCGGGGTCGATAAATTAAGTACCGGTGAAACACTGGGGTCGATGTAATCGAGTGTTCCCCTTTCTTCCAAAGTTGGGCCTTGTGCCCCCAATAAAAATCGTTATTAATAAGTGCGTTGCAATATACATACGTTGGTACATACATACATTCACACACTTATATGGACACACACACACAAACATACACACACATGCACAAACATATAGACATTTTCTATGTTAATATATATATACATATATATATATGTGTACATATGTATATGTATGTCTCTCTCTCTATATATATATATGTGTGTGTGTGTGTGTTTGTGTATGTATATATGTGTGTATGTATGTATGTATGTATGTATATATATACATCTATATATGTACGTGTGTATGTATGTGTGTATAAACATATACATGCATATAAATTGATGTAAGTATATGCATGTATATTAAAAAAGCTGCAAATATATATGCATATATATATTTGTATACATACACATACAAAAATATATACAAATATATATACAAATATACATATATATGTATATTTGTATATGCATGCGTGTGTGTGTTTATATCACTTATGTGTTCATCTGTACGCCTTTTACTGTACATTTGCGTACTTCCCCTGTGAGAATATTTATGTAGTTAAGTGTCTTTTTTACTGAGGACATATATTTTTTTTTCAGTATATTACACACGTAGTAACCAATATGTAAAAGCCTTTTTAAGTGAAATATTAAAAGATTTTCAGAATACACTTGATGGCTTTGTTAATGTGCAAAATGGACAATCTCGTTTAACTCCCCAGATTTTTGCTAGCTTTAAATGTAATGGTTTTGCCATACTGAATTCTATGTCATTCGATTAAGTCTATATTTTACGGTGTTATTTAGTACAAATGAACTATGTAACTGGAGGATAAAGAAGTGAAAATATATGAAGACAGAAATATGTTGAGTACAGTTAGTAAAAGCTGGAGTACAGTAAATGAAAAATGGAGAAAATTTTCAGCAATATATACTGAAAAAATAGTGAAGTATTATTATTTTTTTTTAAGTAGTTCAGCAGCATCTTATCGCCAAAAAAGAATGAGAATATTTTTTTTTAATTCTAGAGACATTTCTAACAAAAAGTCTAAGTTTAAAAATTCTCTGAACGAGGTATAAACACTAGCTGCACGACCATGTGAAGTATATTTGCCATTCAAATGTGGCTAGCAACTAAGGGTGGATGCTACTGTAGCTCTAACCCCAGGTTCTCTTGGGACTACAAGCTACAGTAGCATCCGCCCTTAGTGGCAAATATTCTTCACATAGTTTAAGTAAACTTTGCTTTTCTCATAGCAAACTTTACAAGCATACAATTACAATTAGCAAAGAAGGTTACTGTACGTATGTTGATTTACCTACTGAAGAGTGTAATACTTGCAGCTTTCAAAGAATAAGATTTATAAAAGTCTTTAAATGTTTATGGTTGTAATTATAACTTTAGCAATCGAGAAATTTATTCTGTGAGTTTAAATAGTAATCTTATTGTTCTAGAATACAACACTTTACACGCATATGTATTAGTAGATGTATTAGTGTTATGTTAATAGATTAATTCCATTTAATACTCATTTACATTACTACGTTGAAGCCTTTTGAAATAACATGCAACAATGCTAAACACACGCTTCAAGATAGGTCTGTATACGTTTTACGGATCAGGAAGAATATATATATATATATAATTGTTTCTAATTTAAGCACGTGGCCTGGAATAAAGGTAATAAAAGATGTACTCAATGTGTTTATTATCAGCAAACTAATCAATAATTAATGCTGGTAATAATATTGATAGGATGCATGACAATGTCTTGGTGTGTAATGGAGATTAAATAACACTTAATCAATTATCTTCCATTAAAGGATAATGTGAAGTCATCTCCAAAAAGGAAACTCGGTGATGAAGAAGCAGTATTAACAATAAAACAATCAAACCAGTTCAGACAACACGTTGCGTTAAAAGGAAACAATTTCTAAACCTTGATAATGAATGTTGGAATTGAATCGAACGAGGCAGACGTGGATGTAATGAAACTGTAACAATGGTTGCTAAAGGTAATAAGTTATGTCGTGATATAACCTTCATTTGCAAAAGGGAGTTTGTCTGCTTTATTTTTTTTCATGAAACAAGCTATTTACAAATACATACACCAGCTGCCGTGATCAATAAAATAGTTCATTGGTAGAAAACATGGCTGTGGGTATCCGTGTCGTATATTATGTAATTTATTTTGTAGAAAACCTAATATAAGAAATATAGTACATTTCTGAGGAAAGAACACTAAGAGCAATGCGCATGAATTAATCGTGACCGTCATGTCTGTATATTTCATTTTGAAATTAGTAGTTTGCAAAACACATGCTGTAACTACTACACTGCCAGGAGATTAAGAAGATAAAACTGACGAAGTGTTATCAACAAATTGCGTATGAAACGTTACGGAAATGAGAAAATATAGACAATAATTCAGTAAGTTAGAGTATATTTGAGAAGCATTTTTATAGTGTCAAATAACGAAGATATTCATCCATGTTTATTTTAAGGTCAATTTTTGAAACATCGTATCTGACACCCCATGTACAGACACTGACGAAATGTATATAATAAAATTAAGCAGAATATGCTCGGCATAGAAGCAAATAAGATGCATAGCGTAGATGTGTTGCTAAGCTAAGAAAGTTCTTTCACTTCTGTGATGTTACGGCGCGGATGTTACAACGAGGCAATTTCGAAACGTGTTTTTGCATATAACCTCGATATAACGCGAATAGTATGACTGAAATATGGGAGATAAAAATCGTGGAGATGTAAATAACAATCTTTACCTTTAAGAAAAAAAAAACATCCTAAATTGTTTTGTGTTTTGGGGAATACACTACCGGAGCAACCAATGAGAACTTAAAAAAACGATAAAATACGAGCACCACAAATGGTGGATGAGAAAAGATTTTTCTTTATTACAATTACTGCAGAGCAACAATCGATATAAATTGGCATAAGGCTGTTAAACCGCTATAACAAGTAGAGAAATGCAACGCCATTTCTTAAATAAGATCTATTTGCCTTATAAATCTTTCTTACTGACGTTTGATTGTAGGGTGTGAAACGAAAGTAGCAGCCCAACAGAAAACTGCTAAGATGAGCAAAGCTAGACATATTTTTCGAGAACGTATTGAAACCGACATCCTAAAAGGAATGATAGGTTTGTGGAAATCAGTAGTATTATTTATTTACATTTTTTTTCATATTTGAGTACCTTCAGTCCCTGAAAAACGTAAATATGCTATGCAATAAAAAGAAAAATAATATGATAGGAAAGCATTTCACATAGTTTAATTTTAGAAATGAAGTCAGTTAGAATTTATTTAGGAAAAAAAAATTTTTAACTGGAAATTTCCGTATATAGATTTCTATGCAAAAACTTCTACATCAAATCTCACAATACTATGGTAATACGGTACGATAAGATACCAAATCCGGCTTCATTAAATATTTGAGCTATGAAAAATAATGATCATTTAATAACCGAATTGGAAACAGAAAGAAATTTTTACCTTGTGTTCGAGAAAAATATTCATGAAGGCGGGAACTTTATTAATTACGACGAACAAACTTCACGTGTCATATTCTATTGTCTCCAAAACATTAATAACTGAAGAGCAACATGGTTAGTTTAAAGCATAAAGAAATGAATATAAATATCTACTAATGCTACCACACATCATTGTGGGGTATTATTTATGGTAAGACTATACCCGATCTACTTCTAGAATAAGGCTTGTCCACATATACTGCTATACATATACTTGTATACATATACATCTATATATATATACGAGGGGCGTTCAATAAGTAATGCCCCTGACCCACTTGCAGTTGTTTGATCTAGCTGAAATTGTGCATGTGCAATTATTTATATCTCTATAGATTAAATGGCAAATTACAGCTCTGAACAAATTATGGTTTCTGAATTACAGGTGTTTGAACTGAGTCAAGTGTGAAATGGAGCCAGTTGAGTGTCGAGCAGTGATCCGGTTTTTGTATTTGAAAGGACGCACACCACGGGAGACTTTTGATGAAATGAAAGTAACTTATGGTGATGATGCCCCATCATATGACCTTGTAAAACGCCGGCATCGTGAATTCAAACATGGTCGGAACTCTGTGGAAACAGCTCCCAGATCAGGTCACCCCACTTCTGCCATTGATGAGACATCTGTACGTCATGTTGAGGCTGCCATTTTGGACGATCGACGCATAACTATTCGCCAAATAGCCCATGAGGTCAAGATTAGTACCGGGTCTGTGGAAACTATCATTCATGACCATTTGCATATGCAAAAGGTGTCTGCCAGATGGATTGCCAGGTTGCTCACACCTTTCCAGAAGCAAGCTCGCGTCAAGTGCTCGAGGATGAATTTGGAGATGTGCCAAGAAGATGAGTCAAAATTTTTCAAAATACTGATTACACAGGATGAAACCTGGGTCCATCACTATGATCCTGAGGCCAAAGCCCAGTCAATGCAGTGGAAGCACTGTGACTCACCTCCTCCAAAGGAAGCAAGGGTGCAGCCCTCCGCTGGCAAGGTCATGCTCACAGTCTTCCGGGACCAGGACGGAGTAGTGATAACAGATTTCCTGGCAAAGGGCACCACAATTACAGGAGCTTATTATGCTTCACTTTTGAGAAAATTAAGAGAAGCTATCAAAATCAAGAGGCGGGGCAAGATCAGCAAAGGCATCCTCCTCCTGCAGGACAACGCTCCGGTCCACAACTCGCTTGTCGCCAGATTAGAAGCACAGGCCTGCGGCTATGAACTCCTCCTCCATCCCCCTACTCTCCTGACCTTGCACCCTCTGATTTCACCTCTTCCCAGCCATGAAGTTGTTTTTGAAAGGAAAGCGTTTCCCAGATGATGCAGCCTTGATTTCTGAAGTCACGTCGTGGTTGGAGGACCAAGCTGGGGTCTTCTACAAAAACGGTCTCCAGAGCTGCATCAAACGATGGCAGAAATGCGTAACTCTGGGTAGTTCCTAGGTAGAAAAAGACTAATAAATGTGCCAAGTTTCGTTGCTCTACTGCAATGGGAAGTGGGTCAGGGGCATTACTTATTGAGCGCCCCTCGTATATATACATGTATACATACACATCCATATATATATATATATAATGTGCCTGTATATATGTGAGATAATAGTTTCAGAATTAAAGTGAAACTATTAAAGTGAAAGTATCTGACAATTGAGAGATGTTATTGTTTCACTTTTGAAACGTAATACTGAAACAGTGGAGAAGATATGATGTTGCTGTGGGCTCGCACGAGGCAAGAAGTTAAAACTTTTTCTGGCGTATGACACTACATTGACCCTAGGTAAATCATAGAGCATGTGTAAAGTTTGAATGAAATTGGTTGTGTAGTTCTCAAGTTTTAGGGATTCACACACACAGACACACATGCTCATCTTTAAATATATATATATATTATATATATATATAATATATATATATATATATATATAGAGAGAGAGAGAGAGAGAGAGAGATTACATGTGTGTGCTTGTGTGCGTATGTGTATGTGCGCGTGCGCATACACGTGTGCAACCGTGAGCGTATAATCTTCTAAGTATCTCCTGCCTCGTAGTATTTGCGTGCAAACTCTGAAAAATAATTTCCTCGATGGCTTTCAGCAGTTACTCACCATGAGAATCTGATGTTATTTTTACTTCTGATACAGTTGCTGTCATGCATGGTGTACAAAACGACCCACACTTCATATCATATTTCACTTGCTCGCTAATGTCACCCATGTTGCACATGGTTTCCATAAACATACATCATAAATATCCTTGCTACATTATCTCTCGTATCACCAACGACTTGGATTCGTGATCTTTCCTGTTATATATAAATATAAGTGTTTATACAATATGTACGAATAGTAAACGTATAGGATAAGTTAACAGGGACACGAAAATTATACTCATTCTCTCACACGTCTCGTGTACTCTCCTACTGTTCCGATGTTACACATCTTTGTATTAGCTGATAGTGACGTACTAAGTTAGTAAAGCGTAGTTTGTCTCTGAAAGAATTATTTAAAGGAAAACCCGAGGCATGTTACGCAGAATATATAATGCAGGTTAATATTTTTCTAGGCATCCTAATAGTAGTATTAACATTATTGTTAAACATGCTGTTATTTCAGCTACAGAAGTTTAAAATATTTTAGGTACATAGTCAAGGTAGAAAACGCTAAAATAATTTTATCATAAAAACACTTTAGTATGAGTTTCAGTCACTGAGCCCTTTTTTAGCTTTAAGTATGGAAAACAAATAAATTTTGGAAAAATGAAATTTTCATTTAAATTTTTCAAAAATTTAATTCTTTTCCATACTTACAGTTGAAAAAGTCTCAATGACTGAAACCGGTACTAAAGTGTTTTTTATGATAAAATTATTTTAGCATTTTCTACCTTGACACATTTTCGTTACACATATCAACTCGTATATTCCTTTACAACCTTATATATATATATATATATATATGTGTGTGTGTGTGTGTGTGTGTGTGTGTGTATGTGTGTGTGTGTGTGTGTGTGTGTTAAAAAAGGACAACAAGTGCTAAGGCAAGAAAAACATCTCAAGTCATATACATTACTATATGATTGGAAAATTTTTAAAGCCCTGGTAATCCGTTACAGCTCTTAACCAGCGTACCTAGTCCATTAGATCACCACTGAACTAAAACCCCATATATTGTAACATCTATATTCCTCCCTGTGCCTGTGAAAAACATTGTATCTTTGCCGTAAGGCTTTATTTCCACACACGCCACCTTAATGTAGTTACCATGTGGAAAACAAAGTACCACTCATCTACATGTGGGAAACAATATATCTTCTGCCATTGTATTGGGTTGTCCGGAATGTTCATGCCGATTTATAGTAGCTTACCTTTCGACATATTTTAGAACATGGTTGAGTCCAAAAGCTAGGATTTGACTACACCTCCATTTAGAGCACAGTTTAAGCTATGTTTTCGTGGACGATGGCTTATGTTCCTATGACCTGTGCTAATTCTGTAACCCTTTAAAATGGAAGATAAGAAAGTTCATTTTAGGCACTTGATGCGTTTCTTTTTCCGTAAAGGGAAAATGCCTCTCAAGCAACCAAAGAAATATGCGCAGTTTACGGTGATGTTTCTTTATCCGAAAGAACTGTACGGAAGTGGTTCGCAAGGTTCCGAGCTGGAGATTGTAGCCTTATTGATAAAAAGCAATCAGGCAGACCATCCACTACAGATGATGACCAAATCAAGTCATTAATTGAGAATAACCCACATTGTACAACCCGAGAATTGGCAGAAACCCTCAGCGTATCAAAATCAATCGTTCATGAGCACCTGTAAAGCTTGGGTAATGGCAAGTATTCGTTGACCTTTTTCTTCCCTTTAAAAATCGGCACGAAGTTTCCAGACAACCCAATAATTTTTTTGTAGACATCGCTTCTTGAAAAACCAATAAACGATTTGTGTTTAAATAATTGGTAATTTAGTGGAAATGAAGACAAATCTTATGCTTTATTTAGTTGCTTTATTGTTTGTAAATGAATAAAAATTGTGCTACGGGAAATGCATAAGTTTGGAGATTAGAAAGGTTACAAGTTGTTTCTAATAGGCACTTTACTTTTCTTGTGCGTCTAAACATTATTGGAATATATATGAAGACCACTACAGGAGAATTTGTTTGGAGCGAGATATATATCTTGTGTCTTGGACTCTACATTGATTCTTAATATTTGCTTAATAAATAACAACGTATCAATTGATATCAGTAGAATAATCACATACTAAATAAAGGGATAGGCCAAGAGGTTTCAAACAGATTATTTAAATCAGCAGAGATTAATATTTCATCACTCCTTCAATAATAATTGTGAGATTCTATCAGTTTCAGATATAAAGTTTGGAACGTAACTGTCACACCAGGAGGCTTCTGAACATGGGTTAGAACAGATATCAAATGTTAAGTTCGACATAACTTCATTATCTCATTATTAGTTTCATAAAGCATGAGCATAGTTTTCTGACATTACGATTAATCGAAATGCCAATTAATATGAAGATGTTATATTACTTTAGATTATGAGAAGTAAATTATGTAATATAAAGAAATTTATTAATTTTCTTTATTACTAAACACATGCCCGTTAAAGAATTATTGTTGTGTGCATTATTTCTTTTCTACTCTAGGCACAAGACCCGAAATGATTTTGTGGGGGAGGGCCAGTCGATTAGATCGACCTAAGTACACAGCTAGTACTTAATTTATCGACCCCCGAAAGAATGAAAGGCAAAGCCGACTTCGGTGGAATTTGAACTCAGAACGTAAACACAGACGAAATACCTACTACATTACTACCCACAAGGGGCTAAACACAGAGAGGACGAACAAGGACAGACAAACAGATTAAGTCGGTTATATCGACCCCAGTGCGTAACTGATACTTATTTAATCGACCCCGAAAGGATGGAAGGCAAAGTCGACCTCGACTGAATTTGAACTCAGAACGTAGCGGTAGACGAAATACCTATTTCTTTACTACCAACAAGGGGCTAAACACAGAGAGGACAAACAAGGACAGACAAACGGATTAAGTCGATTATATCGACCCCAGTCCGTAACTGGTACTTATTTAATCGACCTCGAAAGGATGAAAGGCAAAGTCGACCTCGAAATACCGCAAAGCATTTCGCCCGGTGTGTTAACGTTTCTGCCAGGTGAGTGTCATATGATTTTAACTGAGTATTAATATAGTAACCTAAAAGGTAATTTTATTGTAGTCACTTGCATTCCCTACTAAATCTTCAACCTACTTCGAATAAAAATGTTTGTTTCTTAGCACATTATTATAAAGTCTAACTCTATAGATAATAACCATTATACTAGCTGTTAATATATTTTTCTTCATATTGCACACACACGCGTAACCCACGCGGTTTGAATTATTCTGCTTATAAAATTACTTACACATAGTTTTCCTTATGTAAAGTATATTGTTAAAAATTCATTCTAAAACATATATTATTAGTAAATGTTTACCAAAACAGATATGTCTAAATTAATGGTGATGCATTGAAATATCCATACGAAACCTGGCATTTTAGAATCACAATATATATTACTCTACTTGTGGAGGCGCAATTGCCCAGTGGTTAGGGCAGCGGACTCGCAGTCGCAGGATCGCGGTTTCGACTCCCAGACCGGGCGTTGTGAGTGTTTATCGAGCGAAAACACTTAAAAGCTCCACGAGGCTCCGGCAGGGATGGTGGTGATCCCTGCTGTACTCTTTCACCACAACTTTCTCTCACTCTTACTTCCTGTTTCTGTTGTACCTGTATTTCAAGGGGCCGGCCTTGTCACTTTCTGTGTCACGCTTAATATCCCCGAGAACTACGTTAAGGGTGCACGTGTCTGTGGAGTGCTCAGCCACTTACACGTTAATTTCACGAGCAGGCTGTTCCGTTGATTCGGATCAACCGGAACCCTCATCGTCGTAACCGACGGAGTGCTTCCCAAAGTATATAGTTAAAAATTCATTCTAAAACATATATTATTAGTAAATGTTTACCAAAACAGATATGTCTAAATTAATGGTGATGCATTGAAATATCCATACGAAACCTAGCATTTTAGAATCACAGTATATACTGCCCTACGTTTTCAATAATTTTCTGTATAATATTCTATTTATTATTTCGATTTAATTAATTTTCACGTGGATTCGCTGGAATATATTTGTAACAATTTGATCGATAGCAGTTACATCTCATATTAATCAAAATTTAAATAACTTTCTCGATACATTATTTTACTATTTCACATTTATAGTTACATGAGATGAAAAAACATTAGTAATTATATTTTTCGTTGAACGTTATATATATTACAGGGATTTCAATATTTATGTATAAATTAATAATCGTTACTACACAGATAATTTACTAACAAATTTAAGTGCAATCTTTGCGTTAAAAATTAATTATTAAAAAAAAAATTAATTAAACAATTTACAATCGTATATTGCTCTACGTTTGGTTCAATTATAAAATTTCATATTAATTTTCTATTTCCTCAAATTCTAATTAAATGCAGCTGTTAGGTTTTCTGCTACAGTGGTCACATTACATTAGTATTTAGTCACATTACAATTAATAATGTGACTAAATATCCGAGGTGAAAGCCCTAGTACAGCGATTCCCAACCTTTTCAGAGTGGTTCCCAACCCTATTATTTAAATGAGTTTTCCTACCAACCCATTTTGATGTGCTTATTCTTATATATATATATATATATATATATATATATATGTAATACAGTGTACATTTAAACACATAAGGAATTCACTCATAGGATTCAACACTCTAGAAAAAACAGCTATGTTCTATAACCACAAAATTAGGGATAAAATTCGACAGGAACGAAATGAAAAAATAATAACATTTTACCATCTAATTTCCTGGACCGATTGGTTTCTGATTTTAGTTTAGCAAGTAAATAACTTTTACTCGAGAGGTGAAATCGTTTTCAACAGGTACACCTTAGATTAAATATATAAACACGGGGCGATCAAACTATGTGCTTCTTGTTAATACATTCTAATTTTTTTTCAAAATCTACTGTGTAGACGCTGTCCTTCGCCGGCCCAAAAAATGCCAACTTTACAAGTAGATGCCAACTTATAAACGTAGATGATGCTACACACCGTGTCATTTAAAACGGTACGACTATACAAATGTAAAAACATGAAGCTAGATGTAATCTTTTGTACAAAAGAAATGTCGTTATGGTTTCACTTTCGAAATTGTACACCTGGTATCTGTATCAATATGTTGTGTTAAATACGAAAATAAAACGGTGTTTGCGCATAATGGTAGTTCCACAACAGCTGAAATGGTTTTTCATGTCACAGTGCGAAAAACGTGTATAATAGCTTATGTTTTATCGATTGGAGCAACTTCAATAAGGAACACAGCATACTTACTTCTAACATATTTCGCTTTTAACACACACCACGAAACATTATTTTCTGAGTGCAATGCTGCTGCAAGAGGTGGAACCAATGCTCCTGCAAGAGGTGGAAGCAAAGGTCAGCAACTCTATGGTAGCCCCTTGCTGTCTCTATTTGAAGCTGGAGTTTTACAAAACTTGTAAATACGCAGTTTAAATGCTTTGTTTTGGCGCAGGAGTGGCTGTGTGGTAAGTAGCTTGCTTACCAACCTCATGGTTCCCGGTTCAGTCCCACTGCGTGGCATTGTTGGTAAGAGTATTCTACTATAGCCTCGGGCCGACCAAAGCCTTCTGAGTGGATTTCGTAGATGGAAACTGAAAGGAGCCCGTCGTATATATATATATATATATATATATTATATATATATATATATATATATATATATATATATATATATATGTGTGTGTGTGTGTGTGTGTGTGTGTGTGTGTGTGTGTGTATTTGTGTGTCTGTGGTTGTCCCCCCAACATCGCTTGACAACCGATGCTGGTGTGTTTACGTCCCCGTAACTTACCGGTTCGGCAAAAGAGACGACCGATAGAATAAGTACCAAGGCTTACAAAGAATAAGTCCTGGGGTCGATTTGCTCGACTAAAGGCAGTACTCCAGTATGGCCACAATCAAATGACTGAAGCAAGTAAAAGAGTATAAGTGAATGAAAACAGAATTTATTTTAGCTTTCATAAACCTTATGTGGGAGCGACAATTGTGGAACGACAATTATGACAAATAATGAAAATAGTAGCATTATAGATATGTTAGTAATAGAATTTAGTATATAAAATTTAGTATATAGTATCTTCATAAGCATTATTCGGCTATAGTAACCCTCATATAGGATTATTCGAGTTTAGTTTTATTAATAATATATATGAACAATAAACACACCTTCCATTAACAGAAACCTAGTGAGAGCATTGGGGATTTCAATCCGCTTAATGTTCTCACGCTGCTTTGCAATTAACATACACTTCATATCTGATTAAGTTTTCAGCCTATTGCCGGCATAAAGATTGTCTTGATACTTGCCTAGATTTCAGAGCAGAATTCCAATACAATTAATTGAAATTATATATGACAATGCAGCTTGCATTAATAACAAACTATAATGTTCACAGGGAATAACTATTATTGGAGGTGTGTAGAATATTTGATTTGTCTACCTTTCTTTTAACACGCAACGTAATCAGCAGGCACCCCACCTGGGCAGATGAGGTATAATGAATCGAAATGATAAAGGAAGGAATAGTGTACAAAGAGAAACGTCCTTTCACTACATATTCCTATACTTATGCATTATGATTTCAACTCCTGAGACGTCTATGTCTGTCATAACAGTTGCAATAAAAAATCCACCATTAAAACATAGATTTCAAACGTTTATCGTAGTGACGTACAAAGGTGCCCCCTTGTAATTTTGTGTGTGTGTGTGAGTTTCTGTTTGTTTCTGTGTGAGTGTGTGTGTGAGATACAATTTTCTTCTGTATTCATTGTGAACTTATTACTGAGCCCCGTATTTAGACTGTCGAAGTAAAAACAGTGCGGCAAATTGCATTTCGTCCGAAGTAATATCAATAGTATTATTCCTCTCGGTACTGGACGATAAAAAAGGTTCCTCAATCTTATAGACTTCCCAATAATTACAATAATGGTGGGCATTCTGATAGACATACTTTATACAGGTGCTGATACTGTCAAACAAGACTGATCAACGAAGCTTTTCTCAGAGCTTTTCACCAGTTTTATCAGCATGGAAACGTGTTGAACTACCACATGATATACGATATATTAGAACTTATGTAAGTTTTCACGAAGCATTTAAGATTGTAGACATGTATATGCCTATCTTCCAAGAAAGTGTTTTCATTATATACTATTTCAGGAGACAATTGAAGCAGTATTTCTTATGAATCTAGACGGCTTAACTATTTATCTAAAGGAATAACACAATTTAAATAAATGATTCTATTGTGCAATTATATTGAGAAAGCAGCATCGAACACAAAGCACAACCAATTTATTGCAGTAGAAGAAAAACAAACCCATCCGATGATCAATAAAACGCCGTTCAAAATACAAAGGATGATTGACATACGAACACCTCTTGTGACAGATATTTTAATAAATTTGATATAACAATAATTCTACTATAACAAACCACTATTCCCGAATTGTTTATTATAGTTTCATAAATAGCAAATCTTGTAGAAGTAGTTAATGGAAATGCTTATTTGTCATCCACAAGCACATTATTAATTAACAAGGAGGTGAAAAGAAAAGTGATCATTGCTCGAGGTGGCGTAATTCAATGGGCTTTCGATTGACCACTCTCCTTGATGGAGTTTTCTAAGATCGAACTCAGCAGTGCGAAGTAAATGCAAGCTGATTGTTACGATCGTATCAGTTGATAACATTACTGATCGTTATCGTAATCATCAGAAATATTGTCATTATTCACAACAACCGTGTAAGAGAAAAGTACTATAGTCTAATAAGCTCAAATTGTAGACAAGAGATGTAACTTTGATTTACATTAAATCAATTCCTTTGTAACTAAACAAGAAAATCATAGTGGGTGGGTAGAATTAATTATGAATGTATGTACTATAACAAGAGCATAAGTACCGAATATCATATAATGCTGAATATATTTAGAGTCAGAGTTTTCCATAAGTTAATCTACACCACATTGATGTTTACCCGATGTCATGAATAAAAAGACGATAATAAAAACAATAATTTTCCATAGTTACAGATAGTGTAATCCCTCCACCCTTTATGAAGAACGAGAATTTTATCATACTAATAATTTAGACACGATCTATAATGATGCGTTCCTTCCTACAAATTGATTGATCATTTCCGTTACTTACTAAATGAATATCAATTTTTACTTACTCCAGATCGTATAAGCTCAGCTTGGACACTTGGCAGGTATTGGATTTGCTAACTGAAATAAGTGTTAAAACCTGCAGAAGTATATCCTTTTGATCATAAACACAGTTTTCCTTTTGTGTGTTTACTATTAGTAAACACCATTTCGACGAATGAAGAGCTATTAATGATTTCACTGAATACTTTATGCAAACAACACAATAAACCACAACACCTGCCAATTTCGTAAGACCTTATTGCTTTGATGATAAAACAGTGTTATTCTTCACCGTATTCACTAGCCACTCATAGAATCATGCCCAACCATCGCTATGTTGCCTATGTTATATATATATATATATATATATATATACTTTTTGTGACATAGTGCATCTCGGGTAACATCAATTCACTGTGCAAAATGCAAGTTCCTTTGCTCAGAATCAGAGAGAAGGAGAGACAGACAGACAGACAGAGAGCGAAAGAGAGGGAGAGAGAGAAGTACAAAGATGAGGAAAAAGGAGAGAATGATAATCCGAATCTACCATAAATTTCTATGTTGCCTATGACCTTTCTTTAACACATATATACACATGAATCATTCATCAAATTATTCCATCCAGGTGGGATAACACAGAGATTTCATTTCACATAGGCTCGTCCCTTCGTTATTCAAATATACTTCCAAGTACAAGCAACCGCTGTTATTTATTTATGCTATCAGCTGTAGCGATGTTTTCAGAACGAAGAGATATGCATAAACCGTTATCAAATTACAACCCAGAAATATTTCCATCCCAGCAAGAACCGTCGCATTACAGTTACTGTATATTGGTAAGAATACATATGAGTTTGAGTCCAGACAACCCTGTCATGTCGAGTATATTGGGAAATGAAGTATGACGAAATATTTTCTGCGGGGGTAAATATTGGTTTCTCTTTGAATTAAGTAGTTGGCTATAGCTATATTTCAGTTAAACTTTGACATTAAACAGAAATCCTGCAAATGTGAAATTATTCACTCCTCACGGCAGTTGAACGTAGCGAACGCTTTTATAAATTATTCTATGAATTAATTAAATCCAACGCACACCATCCTCGATTTACTCAGATTCCTGTTATTACCCGATCAAAATTCATTATTCGTACATTACTGAAACATTTTGTTTTTATTCGTTTCAACGCAAATCGATAAATTAGACGCTTTTCCTCGTCTCCAACAAAGAGTCATTCACTGACACACATTAATAGTAGTAATACAAATGTGGAGACGCAATGGCCCAGTGGTTAGGGCAGCGGACTCTCTATCATAGGATCGCGGTTTCGATTCCCAGACCGGACGTTGTGAGTGTTTATTGAGCGAAAACACCTAAAGCTCCACGAGGCTCCGGCAGGAGATGGTGGTGATCCCTGCTGTACTCTTTCACCACAACTTTCTCTCACTCTTACTTTCTGTTTCTGTTGTATCTGAATTTCAAAGGGCCAGCCTTGTCACTCTCTGTGTCACGCTGAATATCCCCGAGAACTACGTTAAGGGCACACGTGTCTGTGGAGTGCTCAGCCACTTACACGTTAATTTCACGAGCAGGATGTTCCGTTGATTCGGATCAACCGGAACCCTCGTCGTCGTAACCGACGGAGTGCTTCCATCCAGTAATACAAATTGAAAGAACATTGTGCTGACTGCATCTACACAAATGACCAGATGCCTCTCCTAACATTAAATATGTTATAGCTTCTTTGCATACTAACTAACTGCATCATAAGAAAATACGAACGACCTGGTATGAGGTTATTAAAACAAATTTCATTTTACAATAGGACAAGCCCACATATGACCAGGCAACACCACAGTACAAACTACATAGAGTTTTAAATATATTTATTTTCTTAAGCTCCTTTTTAAAAGCACTAAAATTATTTTTTAAATGTAGGTTATATTTCAGAGTCAATCAGTACAAGTATTTTAGCTTCAACCAGACAGGAGCGTCGTATTGAAACACTGTGAAGATATAAATTGAAACAATTCTGTGTTCTGAAATCTTGCAGTTAGGCACGTAGAAATATAAACGTGAACTACTGAAAATATGTATAATGTTACATAACACACAGTCTTGTACAACAGGGTTGAGTGAACCCCAGTGTATTTTTTCACCACAACTTTCTCTCACTCTTTCTTCATGTTTCTGTTGTACCTGTATTTCAAAGGGTCCGCCTTGTCACACTCTGTGTCACGCCGAATCTCCTCGAGAACTACGTTAAGGGTACACGTATCTGTGGAGTGCTCAACCACTTGCACGTTAATAAATGAGTTGCGAATTCACTGGTGCCAAGCTGTATTGGCCTTTGCCTTTCCCTTGGATAACATCGGTGGCGTGGAGAGGGGAGGCTGGTATGCGTGGGTGACTGCTAGTCTTCCATAAACAACCTTACCCAGACTTGTGCCTCGGCGGGTAACTTTCTATGTGCAATCCCATGGTCATTCATGACCGAAGGAGATCACAATATATATATATATAATATATATATATATATACTGTTGTGTTTGGGGAAAGGCATTTTCTTTTTGTGCCTTATAATATAACACGCTCACCGGTAAAATTTCTACTATTTTTTCTTATTTTTATTTTCCTAAAATTTTCGTTGCGTCTTGCAACCTTTTCAATAGTCTCAAGATTATTGAAAAGGTTGCAAGACGCAACGAAAATTTTAGGAAAATATAAATAAGAACAAAAGTGGAAATTTTACCGGTGAGTGTGATATATTATAGCACAAAAAGAAAACGACTCTCTCCAGACACAACGAATATGCCGCAACACACGAACTCATATAAAGAATCTTGCAAACCAAATCCAAAAACGAAATATATATATGTATATATATGTATGCATGCATGTTTGTATGTATATTAATGACATGCTTTCACCCAGTTTCCATCTAACAAATTCACTCATCAGTATTAGCAGCTTTAGTAGATGACACTTGCCCAAATTTCTGCACAATAGGACGGAACCTGAAACCGTGTTATTGTGAAACGTGGTTTTAACCGCTCAACTAATATGTGCAAGATTCGAAAATATAGGTCAGATCTTGTTGATTTTACTAACTTATTATATAAGGAGACAGGTTTGTTATTTAACTCTAAGTGTTTTTGATGTTAAGTTAGTCGTAACTCTAAAATCAATATACGATGTTACATTGTATGTTTAAATATAAACTTACGAGATATCATTATTGCATTACTTACGAAACACCACACCTTAGACATTTATGCAACTATGAATGCATCGTGCACGTCAGAAATTTAGAGTTAAGTACTAAGTACTAAGTAGATTCTACAACTAACACACACACCAACACACGCGTATAAATACACACACACTCGCCTACATCAACCGTACATGATAACATCCATGCTTGTGCATACAAGTAACTTTTTAAAGTAAGCAGATGTCAGAGAGTGAGGTAAAATATATGACTCCAAGGTAGAAAACTCTAGTTTAGAATACATAGATATTGATTTCAAACTTTGGCACAAGGCCTGCAAACCCCAGAGAGGCGGCAAGTCGATAAGATCGACTCACGTGCTCAACTGGTACTTTATCGGACTTGAAGGTATGAATGGTAGGCTCGACCTCGACGAAATTTGAACTCAGAACGTGAAGACGAACGATATGTGCTAAGCGTTATATTCGGCGTGCTCACGATTCTGCCAGCTCGCAGCCTCAGAATGTGTAAGAATAGATTTCAAATTTTAGCACAGTTTAGATGTAGGAGATAAGCGGATTAGATCGACCCCAGTACTCTACTGGTACTTTTCCATCGACCACGAAATGACGAAAGAGAAAGTCGGCTTCGGCGGTTTTTGAAATCAAATCGTAGAGAGACAAAATGCCGTTAAGTAAGAATGTGTAACTATTACAATGAATAAATAAAATACTAAGATTGATAAATCAAATATCATCTACCACAAATATGGATGAGCTTAGAATGAAAATTTATGCGAATGAAAGTTATATCGATAAATAATAATCCGTTCTTATATATATAACCGCAGGAGTGGCTGTGTGGTAAGTAGCTTGCTAACCAACCACATGGTTCCGGGTTCAGTCCTACTGCGTGGCATCTTGGGCAAGTGTC
>NC_043008.1:13239781-13282281 GCF_006345805.1 Octopus sinensis
GCATTTCATCCATCTTTCGCCGAGGTTGACTTTGTCTTTCATCCTTTCGGGGTCGATTCATTAAGTACCATTTCATTACTATGTTCAATGTCATAGAATTACCCCTTAACTAAAATTCCTGCCCTAGGGCCAAAATTTGAAACTACATGTCGAAGTATAATTATATATTTGACATCCAAGTATAATTATGTGTTTGACGCAGCTAAACAGCATTTATGATTAGTCACTGAAGTTCAAAATGTAAATAATACATTTTTCTTTATTTCGTACTGAAATTTAGGAGTTAAACAGAGGCCCTGACTATTTTACGAGCCAGCGGAAGGAGGAAGGAATTTAACTTCAGTGTGGATACCTGGCGTGAGAATCTGCAATATTAAATACACCCGTAATGTATGTACTGATCTGAAATTCGATGACAGCTTAAATCCACCCCTCTGGAAATTATCTGTTGCAACAATGAGAATAACTATGAGGATTTAGTAGCGGATTACATCTACTTATGACTTTCCTGGCAACTACCTATTCACAGCTTTGCAAATATTCATTTGCCCTTTACTTAAATATCTTCAATAGCTTTAGATTACAAGATTGAGACGACAATCTAAGAAATCTCAAGTGATAGCTATATCGGATACAATCCCTGTACATGCGATAATGTTTTTAAAACACATACGAAAACATATTAATATATTCACTTGCCTGGTTTTCTCCCTAGGGTCATTTTACACGTTAACGCAAATTGATAGCATATTTGTCTAACCCAGCTGCGATGCAGATCACTCCTCCCGTCATCCATATTGTTCATATATTACATTTGTCCTTCGAATATCTCTGTTGAACTGCTCCATTTGAGTTTTAAGTTTTCATTCCATTGATCTTTGTCCATTCATTTTTTCCTTGCACTTTAATGCTAAGTATTTCTACTGCATTCGATATTGCGCAATGTACGATGTCAATTAGATGCGTTATATATTCAACATGTGAAGGCGCATGGCTCAGTGGTTAGAGCGTCGAGCTTACGATCGTGAGGTTGTGAGCTCGAATCCCGGACCGGGCTCCGTGTTGTGTTCTTGAGCAAGACACTTTATTTCACGTTGTTCCAGTTCACTCAGCCATAGAAATGAATTGCAACGTCACTGGTGCCAAGCTGTATCGGCCCCTTTGCCTTTCCCTTAGATAACACTGGTGGCGTGGAGAGGGGAGGCCAGTATGCCTGGGCGACTGCTGGTCTTCCATAAAACCACCTTACCCAGACTTGTGACTAGGAGGGTAACTTTCTAGGTGCAATCCCATGGTCAGTGTCGTGACCGAAGTGGGTCCCAGATATTCAACATGATCGTATAACACATCTAATTTTGCTCATTTTCGACTCCTCTCAACGTTTTGTTATCGCACATGTTTCAAGCTTCTTTAATAGATTCATAAAAGTCGGCGCCTAACCAAAACTGAAGGAATTAGGGAAGAGAGTGGGGAAAGAAAAAATATAGAGAGAGCCAAAAAGCCTCAGTACGAGATGGTTACTTTATTTATCGACTAGAAAAATGGAGAAACAATATTCGTCTATGTATACTCATGTGTGTGTGTCTGTGTTTCCCAATCAGAGTGATTGCGCTCGTGTAATTTTAAGTGTGCAAAACTAAACGTGAAAAATACCATTCATTAGTTGTGTATACGTTATTCTTTGAGATTTCACCGCTAAAAATTATGTTGCCCGTAAGGTATGAGCCATTGATTGGAAATTATCGCTAGGATAAAAGATATCTTCCAACTGAACATAGAATGAATAGCGTATATAACGATCCAAACGACAAACTATAAACGAAAAAATTATGTTACGCTTTATCTGATGCCAACTGGCAAAGCATGCGATATTTTACTGCCAACTATCGTTCCATTGTCGCTTTATCATCACATTCGCAGGCAATATTATGAAACAAGCGAAAGGGATAATTGAATTTAGTCTTGGCACATGTAGACTTTAATGTATAAGCAAAGGTACAGTTTATTAAATTGACTCCTTTGTACTATTGCGACTTTTATTATTGATCAGGTCAATCTTGGAAGGATTTGAATAGACACCATCGAGCAGCATCGTATTTGATAATGAAATACCTGTGGAATAAAACAGGAGAATTCGATAAATTGTGTAAGAATGTTCTGCAAAATTTATATATGTAAACCGAAAGCAGGTACTTGATAAGAGAGGATAATCTATTAAATGCATTTATGTAAATAACCCAAGAGAAGAGAGCAAGAACTGTCCACACAACGACCAATGGAAATATAAATAATACAAAAATTATATGACGAAAATATAAAACCAACCGCTTCCCTCAAAATGTCTGTATACTTAAAAATATATATTTACAAAATATGCATTTTATGTAAGATATACACTGCGTATCTGGCATGGGTTGTGAACGGGGATAAATATTAACGTACTATATTTCTAAAACTTTAGAAATACTAATTTATCATACTTCAATGGTTTATCCATTTATAGAGATTATCTTGGAAGAAATATGATTATAGTAACGTTTGACAATCACTAGTTCTGCCTATTTATCTGTATATCTATATATCTATTTCTGCTTTTTTTCTGACTGTTTCTACGTATGTTTGTGCGTTTATGCATGTATCTACACACATATCTAATATACAAACATATATAGTTATATATGTATATAATTGTTTCCCTCCCCTCTCTTTCTCTCGCTCTCTGTCTACACACACATACACACGAACACACACAACACACACACACACACACACACACACACACACACACACACACGTTACGCTCTGAGCTCAAATTCCGCCGAGGTCGACTTTGTCTTTCATCCTTTCGGGGTCGATAACTTAAGTACCAGTTACGTACTGGCGTCGAGGTAATCGACTTAATCCCTTTTGTCTGTCGTTGTTTGTCCTCTCAGTGTTTAGCCCCTTGTGAGCAATAAAGAAATAAGAAACGTTAGCACGCCGGGTGAAATGCTTGGCGGTATTTCGTCCGTCTTCTCGCTCTGAGTTCAAATTTCACTGAGATCAACTTTACCTATCATTCTTTCGGGATCAACAAAAGAAGTACCAGTTGAGTACTGAGGTTGATGCAATCGACTTACCCATTTCCTTGAAATTTCTGGCCTTGTGGCAAAATTTCAAATCAATATGTATACGTGGAATAGTAAGCGGATAAAGATGGCCGAACTATTACAACGCATAAATTCTATTGTTGACTGCTCCTCCTCTGTTCTTGTTGTAAATTAAGAAGTGATATATATCTGTATCATGTACAGTCAACTAGCTGCTTCCCATCATGTTTATAAGCATTCGTTTCTGTATGCCATTTTGTGTGTGGATATGTACGTATAAATACTGATACATACGTATACATACACATACTCATGTATAGATATATGTGCGAGTATGCGTGCGATCGTAGAAAAGTGCACACCGACATACGTACACTCGCTCGCAAAAAAAAATGCACAAACATAATTATATATGTATGTATGTACGCTTATATGCGCGCATATAAATCAGCGTACATTGATTATAAACATACAACCATTACAATACAAACGGACATATATATATATATATATATATATAGAGTATATATATATATAATATATATATATATATATATATATTATATATATATATATATCGAGTATATATATAGATATATATATATATATATATATATATATACTCGATATATGTGTGTTTAACGATTTTGTGGTGCATCGATAAAATATCCAGTGAATTTTGTAAAATGATGTTTAGTGGAGAAAAAATATATATATATAAATAAATAAATGCACATATATATATATATATATATATATATATATATATATATATATATGTATATGTATATATATATATATGTATATATATATATAAATAGCCCAACAAAGCTAGATATAAGTATATAGAATCTACAATAATATTCTCTATTCACAATGCTATTAAGTGTCCAAATATTCTATGGAAGGCCCAAAGGGCAAGAAAAATCAATATGTTGGAGTGAGCGGCGTATAATTATATTGTAAAGAACAAGAAACAAAGGAGTCTACTGCAAAAAGAAAAGTAAACTCGAAAAAACCCTTGCGCATAAGAGTAACAATTGAATTTCTCAGGAGAGAAATTTTAATTTATAACAAGGAATTATATATTATGTATGTCATATATTGCATTTATAAATCTTTTGTTTGTTGATTGAGATATTGTTGTAGTTGTTGTTGTTGGTTTTTCGATGAATATATTTATACATATATATATATATTATATATATATATATATATATATATATATATATTATGTATACGTATATGAACACACACACAAATGCAAATAAATCCGTATTCATATGCATATATACTAGTGTGTAGATTTATATACGAGTGAGAACAGAAACGAAAAAAAGGTGCCGAACACGTTTAGTAGAATTTACATCTATTATATAAAGCAGGTTGATTCGGTTCAATCCAACTTAAAGGTTCTCGTGCCTCTAACACATACCTGTCTCTTAAATTCAGTATTCAAAGAATGAGGACACGGTCTTCGGTATAAGGCCTGAGAAACTGTATGTCGCAGGAGTAACCCATAGAATAAGTACTAGGCTTACAAAGAGTAAGTCCTGGGGTCCATTTGATTGACTATAACAGCGTTGCCCCAACATAGCCGCAATCAGATAACTAAAACAAGTAAAAGAATCAAAGAATATTGAACCAGTATTTCCTTGGAGGTAACCATCACACACACACACACACACACACATATACACAAGACATACCTCCCAACCACATATATAAACGCACATACATATAATCCTGCTATTCTCCATTCTCTGCACCAATATATGCATAAGCAGAATGTAGAACGTGAAAGGTGGTAGGATTGAATAGTACAGCGCGATTCATCTATATATATATATATATATATAGAACCGGTTCGAACAGCTTCCCTTACGAGGAACCAACAAACGTGATAACAATAGTTAAACAGAAATAATAATAACAACAAACATTACGGTAAACCAAAAAGCAGTACTCTGTTGAAGATATAGGCCTTTATGGGCCGGACCGGTCGGTTCCATTCGAACAGGTCCGATCCGAACCGGTTCGCACCAGTCCGGTTCGAACCTGACCGAATCAAACCGGACCAAACCTGACAGGACCGAACCGGATCGAACCAAACCGGACCAAACCAAACCGAACCAAACCGGACCGATCCAAACTGAACCAAGTCAGACCAAACCGGTTGAAACAGGATCAAACCACCCCAAACCGGTTCAAATCGGATCAAACAGGTTCGAACTGGTCCAACCGGTTCAGACCGGTTCAAACCGGTTCAAACCGGTTCAAACCAGTTCAAACCGGGTCAATCCGGTTCAAACCGGTTCAATCCGGTTCTAATCGGTTCAAACCGGTTCAGACCAAACCGGTTCGAAATGGATCAAACCGGTTCAAACAGGTACAAACGTTACAAACCGGTTCAAACCGGTTCAATCCTGTTCAAACCGGTTCAAACCGGTTAAATCCGGTTCAACCGGTTCAATCCGGTTTAAACTGGTTCAAACAGGTTCAATCCGGTAAAGGTCACAAAATATTGGTCCAAACCGGACCAAACAGGACCGATCGAAACCGAACGAAATCAGACCTAACTGGACCAAACCATTGCAAATTGGATCAAACCGGTACGAACCGGATCAAACCGGTCCGACCGGTTCAAACCGGTTCAGTCCGGTTCAAACCGGTTTAAACTGGATTAAACTGGTTCATACCGGATCAAACCGGTCCAAAATAAATATTGGTCCAAACCTGACCAAACCGGTTCAAGCCGGAACAAACCGGTTTGCACTGGATTGATCAAATTTGAACCGGTTTGGTCCGGATTGAACCGGTTTGATCCAGTGTAAATGCGTTTGGTCCGGTTTGGTCTGATTTGGTTCGGTTTGGATCGGTCCGATTTGGACCAATATTTAGTGACCGTTTGAACCGGTTTGAACTGTTTTGATCCGGTTGGACCCTTTTGATCCGGTTTGAACCGTTTTGGTCCGGCTTTGGGCGGTTTGTTCTTGCACAAACTGGTTCAATTGAACCGGTTTGGCCCAGTTTGAACCGGATTGAACCGGTTCGAACCGGTTTGATCCGGTTTGGGGCGGTTTGGTCCGGTTTGGACTTATATTTTTTTACCTTCACTTTCCTTTAAAAATTGGAACGAACTTTCCGGACAACCCAGTAAAAACATAACGGATTGAACCGGTTTAAACTGGATTGAACCGATTTGGACCGGTTTGACCCTGTTCGAACCGGTTTGATCTGGTCTACGGTGATTTGATCCTGTTTGAACCGGTTTGGTCCGGTTTGGTTCGGTTTGGTCTGGTTTGGTTCGAAATTGTCCTTCCTTTAAAGCATGGTGTGATTCGAAAGAGATTTGACTGCTATTTCTAGGTAAACATGTGTACCCAGAGCTGCAATATCGAAAGTGTCCTTCCTTTAAAACATGGTGTGATTCGAAAGAGATTTGACTGTTATTGCTAGGTAATCATGTGTACCCAAACATGCAATATCGAAAGTGTCCTTCCTTTAAGACATGCTGTGATTCGAAAGACATTTGACTGCTATTTCCAGGTAATCATGTGTACCCAAATCTGCAATATCGAAATTGTCCTTCATTTAAGACATGCTGTGATTCGAAAGAGATTTGACTGCTATATAAATATGTACCGGACCGAATCTAACCGAACCGGTTCGGTTCGATTCTATTCGGACCGGTCCTTCGATTCGTTCCGATCTGAACCGAAGCGGTTCGGTTCGGTTAGATTCGGTCCAGTCCGGACCCGACCGGTATATATATAGCAGTCAAATATATATATAGCAGTCAAATATATATAGCAGTCAAATCTCTTTCGAATCACACCATGTCTTAAATGAAGGACAATTTCGATATTGCAGATTTGGGTACACATGATTGCCTAGAAATAGCAGTCAAATCTCTTTCGAATCACAGCATGTCTTAAAGGAAGGACACTTTCGATATTGCATGTTTTGGTCCACATGATTACCTAGCAATAACAGTCAAATCTCTTTCGAATCACACCATGTTTTAAAGGAAGGACACTTTCGATATTGCAGCTTTGGGTAGACATGATTACCTAGAAATAGCAGTCAAATCCCTTTCGAATCACACCATGCCTTAAAGGTAGGACACTTTCGATATTGCAGCTTTGGGTGCACACATTTACCTAGAAATAGCAGTCAAATCTCTTTCGAATCACACCATGTCTTAAAGGAAGGACACTTTCGATATTGCAGCCTTGTGTTCACAAGATTACATAGAAATAGCATTCAAATCTCTTTCAAATCACACCATGACTTAAAGGAAGGACACTTTCGATATTGCAGGTTTGGGTACACATGATTACCTAGCAATAGCAGTCAAATCTCTCACGAATCACACCACGTCTTAAAGGAAGGACACTTTCGATATTGCAGATTTGGGTACCCATGATTACCTAGAAATAGCAGTCAAATCTCTTTCGAATCACTCCATGTCTTAAAGGAAGGACACTTTCGATAATGCAGCTTTGGGTAGACATGATTACCTAGCAATAGCAGTCAAATCTCTTATGAATCACACCACGTCTTAAAGGAAGGATCATCATGATGAAAACGAGGACGACGATGATGATGATAATGATGAAGACGAATATGGCAATTACGATGATGATAATGACAAAGTTGATGGTGATGATGACTACGACGACGACGGCGATGATGACAACGACGATCATAATGATGAAGACTATGATGGCGATGACGATGAAGATGATGATGATGACGTTCTAAAGTAAACTCAATGCATTTAGCCAACAGTTCATAACTTCTATTATTACTTTGCTTTCTTGTAACGAAGACGTTTCTCTCTATTTTCTTCGCCCACACAGAAACAACAGACTTCATTCTGATTATAGGCGCAGGAGTGGCTGTTTGGTAAGTAGCTTGCTAACCAACCACATGGTTCCGGGTTCAGTCCCACTGCGTGGAATCTTGGGCACGCGTCTTCTGCTATAGCCCCGAGCCGACCAATGCCTTGTGAGTGGATTTGGTAGACGGAAACTGAAAGAAGCCCGTCGTATATATGTATATATATATGTGTGTGTGAATATGTTTGTGTGATTGTGTTTGTTCCCCTAGCATTGCTTGACAACCGATGCTGGTGTGTTTACGTCCCCGTCACTTAGCGGTTCGGCAAAAGAGACCGATAGAATAAGTACTGGGCTTACAAAGAATAAGTCCCGGGGTCGATTTGCTCAACTAAAGGCGGTGCTCCAGCATGGCCGCAGTCAAATGACTGAAACAAGTAAAAAGAGAGAAAAAAATAGAAATACGCAGGCAGCGATTTCTGAAAAGAAATGTCTACAGCAATTTTCATATCATGAAAAAGTGGTGCCGTAATTAAATAATAAATATTTTGTGATCAAATTAAATCTATTAGAACATGTTAAAAGAATTTCATGCGATTACCCCATACATCGTAACTCCTAGCTGTAGAAGTGTATTTTAACTACTAAAGTATTTGTCTTTTTGGACCCTGGGTGGTCTAAACAAAACCAGTTTTGGTGGGTTTTGAAATTAAATCATCGCCGAATGTGTTTGTTACGCAATAAATGTAATACATAATTCTTTCTTGGAAAAAAAGCCATATATTATGGCTGAGCGTCTAGCCGATTGTATCGATCGGAACATCTAACTGGTACTTACTTTATCTCGACAAGTGATAGGTAAAGTCGACATTGCCGGCATTTGAACTCAGAACGTAAAGTTCACTGCATAGTGCAATGATGTTATCCGCTTCACAACCGCTTCTGTTAATACATCGCGAAATAATGTTAGCTGAACTATCATTATTATTATTATTGTTACTATTATTATTATTATTATTATTATTATTATTATTATTATTATTATTAATGCTACTATTATTGTTACTATTATTGTTATTATTATTGTTATTATTATTATTATTGTTGTTATTATTATTATTGTTGTTATCATTATTATTATTATTATCATTATTATTATTATTATTATTAATACTGATAATAATAATAATGTTAATAATGATGATAATAATAATAATAATAATAATAATAATAATAATAATAATAATATTTATAATAGTATAATTTCTTTTCATGAAAATTATAGATACAAAAATTAATTGGCATTGTGTTATCTTTTGACGTATTTTCAAACTAGACAAAAAAAGCAACAAACCAAGACCAATATAATATCAAAAAAAAAGAGAAAAAAGTAAAATAATATTATAACAGCAGAACTATAATCATGGCCGAATATCATAACATGAATTGAACAATACAAATATTTGCCGAATAGCATGACCCTTTTAACTGTTTTGAACTTGTGGTAATTGCGCTTAAATTTATTGATTTCCTCACGTTTATGTTAGTCTCATAAATAGATTAGCTTTTGTTATCAGTGGAACAAATGTGATAATACAAGCTGAAATGAGAGGCTAATCTGACTGTACGTCAACTGAACTTTGACTGAAGTCACATAAAAGTAATCAATGTAGTGGAATTTGCTAAAGGAGTCATCGTATCTCCATACATTTACATAAGTCCGTATGCACTGTTATAGTTTTGATCAACCGTTTCAGACATTTCACGTATCTATCGATCAAGAACATGGTAGGTTCTTTTTGCTAGTAAAAGACTATTAAACACTTCATTAGAGATATCTAAGGAGCCAGAAAATCATTTAGCAGGCGCATCACATTCGAAGCGTTATTGCACATAATTGATGCCTTCTTTTCCATGACCATGTTCCGAAATTGAAGTTCCATTTCGTTCGCAACACCTGAAGGAAATAAGTAATCTTTGTTACTAATTTAACAAGTAATATAATTTCGAGTATCTCAATAGGTACTTAAATCTGTCACATCAATGCCTATTCTACCATCCTGACATGCCATTATCGTGGTTGCTACGAACTGTAATTAATGGCTATTCAGAATTGCACATCTGACTTTCGCACGAAAGCTCTATCCATTTCTTCCCTTATCTTAATTTCTATCCAACCTTTACGATTACAATAAGGTTGCTAATAATTTATTCTATTCATCAGTACATAATTCTGTCGATAGTATAATTAATTTCGAGCTTGATTATCATCTCTCTGATAGTATATTCCCATGCAATGTAAACGCTTATTTTTCTTCTCTTGGTGAGTAAGTACTTTCAAGTGAATGTTCGATCCCAATCAGATGAGTTTGTTTGAAAATGCCTTCAATTTATGGTTATAGTAATTCCCGCCGTTACGCCATTAGAGCCATTAAACAAATGCAGATAATTTTATGCTTAAATATATGTGTGGAAGTGTATGGCTCACAGTGCAACAACCCACAGAATATAAATCAGTATTTAAGAGAAAAATCATATTAAAGTACTAATTCCAGCGAAAAAATGCGAGAGAGATCATAAAAGCGATCACTCTCTATACATCAACGTATATAGTTATATAAGTAAAAGATATGTCTTATCTAAGGAATGAATACGTCTAGTGACAATGATAATAATAATAATATAATAATAATAATAATAATAATAATGATAATAATAATAATAATAATAATAATGATAATAATAATAATAATAATAATAATAATAATGATAATATAATAATAATAATAATAATAATAATAATAATAATAAACTGGAACTTCATCATTCAAACTGATAGAAAGATAGATTGCGAATAGGCCAGGCATCATATTGAAAGACTTCAGACAAAAATCATGCCACCTTATTGATATGACTGTCCCAATCGATATAAATGTATCTGTCAAGAACTACCAAAAACTGAGCAAATATAAAGATCTTTAAATAGAAATTAGCAAAATGTGGAACCTGAAGACTAAAACAATACCTGTTGTCATAGGTGCCCTGCGAGCGATAGGAAAAGGGACTGATTGCTACCTAGCTCAGATATCAGGAAACCCCAAAATGGCAGAAATGCAAAAGATAATGCTCGTGGGAACTGCTCATATCCTACGCAAATTACTTTCTATGTAATCTAAAGTTTTATAACAAACATAATTTTCTTATGGTTTCTTAAACATTCACTAGTACAACACTAAGGACAAAACCAAATATATGGCACCCTAGACATAACACCAAAATGAACTTCCAGCTTGTATCTTGAGGTCTCTGGGTGAGACTTGGAGCCAACTTGTACAAATGTAAAGCAAATAATAATAATAATAATAATAATAATAATAATAATAATAATATAATAATAATAATAATAATAATGATGATGAGGGAGAAGAGTAATTCGATAAAGAAAAAAACTTTATTTCAAAACTTTTCAAGTGAATGAAAATAATGATGAAGTGAAATGGAAAAACTTTTCATTCTTGTATTATATAAGTTTACCTTTTCTTTCTTTTCATCAATTCAGTCAGACTCTCCGGCGCGAATGCATGACAGCATCAAACTTTACTCACTGAAAAGGATGAACATATACTTTGACAGATTACACCGCCAGTCTTTGTAGTGAACATAGAAAATATAACCTGTACAATTTAGCCCTAAAATACTTCTTTTGATAGTCTACGATAGCGATGCATGTATGCTGGCATGACAAATTTTCTTTCATTTTACGACATGGAATATATTATATATAAAAAAAAGATAATTGCAGATAATCAATAATATCATGTACCTTTTCACCTCAGATAATTTCAATTCCTTGTGGGGAAATTGACGACTCCATACAATCCTTCCAATCATAAAGAAAAAAAAATTACTTCGTATTTCACAATTTTTTCTTCCGTTTCTAGAATCTATCACTTTTCTGTGTTACTTTATTTCTGCTGTATCCTTTTATATATGTAATAATGTATGGACTTAGTAATTTCATCGACTCTGTTTTGTCATACCATTTCAATGCTTCTTTATATAGTTAACCGCGTAAAGAAGACGAATGCTTTCAGATTTTAAAAAGGCCATATATATTCGTACTTTATTATTTTTTTTACTTTATATTGGTTTCAATCTGGGGCACAAGGCCAGCAGATTTGGACGAGGTGTTAAGTCGATTACAAAGGTGATTACATCGATCCTAGTGCTCAACTAGCTCTTCTTTTATCGACCTCAACAGGATGAAAGGCAAAGTCGACCTCGTCAGAATTTGAACTCAGAACTTAAAGACGGGCGAAACACCGGTAAGCATTTGTCCGGCGTGGTAACTTTTCTATCAGATCGCTGCCTTGTCTGTACGTTGTACTAACAGCTTGTGAGGGTCCTCTCTAGGGATGTCGATGATTTTCGGTACTAGTCATCCACAATGCCGCTATATCTATGAATTACGCGGAAATTTGGGTGATTCACCACACGTTTGTTAGTTTTATTACGAGGATTATTAGGACCTACTCGACAGAATGTACATCCTAGAAATGACATTTAATCATAATCATTGTTCGACCGAGAAATCCATCAAAGACCTATCAGGCAAAAATTCTGGGTCATCAATTAGAATTAAAGGGGGATCAGCTAAGAAGCGTTTAGAAAATTGGTCAACCCATTTTAAAAACCTCCTTGGGAAGAATGCCAAAATCCCTGATAACCCCACTCTCCCAAGTGTGCCTATATCAGACACGCTGGACATCAACACCTCCCCTTTTACCATATTTGAACTAACAGCAGCCACCAAGCAACTAAAAGCCTCGAAAGCATTTGGTCCCGACAACATTCCAGCTGTAATTTGGAAGGATGATAGATTTCACACACTTTTGCTCAACCTCTGCAACCACACACTTTCCACCTTTGTCGCTCCAAAGATTTGGCACCAATCTCAAATCATTCCAATACCCAAAAAAGGCGATTTGTCCCTCGTCACCAACTACAGGGGCATATCTCTAATGTCAATTGCTGCAAAACTGTACAGCAAACTGATCCTAAATCGTCTTGACCTTTTTGTTGAACCTTTGTTCCGAAAGAACCAAAATGGATTCAGACATGGGCGCTCAACGCTAAGCCAGATACTATGCCTGCGCAGACTTATTGAAGAATCAAAAGCATTTAATCGCGATCTTGCAATGGTATTTGTAGACGTTTCTAAAGCGTTCGATTCTGTAGATAGGTACAAGATGTTTGAAATCCTTAAGCTCTATGGGATACCAGACAAAATTATTTCTGCCATCAAGGTCCTCTACACAGATACGTCTTCAACCATCTTAACCCCTGATGGAGAAACATCATCTTTCTCAATCAAAGCCGGAATACTGCATGGAGACACACTCGCCCCATATCTTTTCATCATTTTTGTTGATTATGTGCTACGTATGTCAGTTGATACCATCTCTGGCAAGGGCTTTGAAATAAAACCAAGAAGAAGTTCCAGACACCCAGCTGAGTACTTGACAGACACTGACTTTGCTGACGACATCGCTCTTATCAGTGATTCTCTCTGCAATGCCCAGTCTCTTTTACAATCTCTTGAACAAGCCTCAAATTGTGTAGGTCTTTACCTCAATGAGGCCAAAACTGAATACATAAACAAGTGCCTGTCCAACAGAGATTGCATCATCCACACTCTCAACAGTGCGCCTTTAAATATGGTTTCTGATTATAAATATCTTGGGTCATACATATCATCATCTGGAAAAGACTTTCTAACTAGAAAGGGTATGGCCTGGTTAGCCTGTAATGACATGCATAAGATCTGGTCATCAAATCTAAGTAGAGACTTCAAACTTGAAATATTCAAAGCCACAGTCGAACCAATTCTACTATATGGCTCAAAAACCTGGACGTTATCAAAGAAGCTTGAGAGGCGGTTGGATGGAACCTACACTCGCCTCCTTATGAGAGCTCAAAATCTCTCGTGGAGGCGCCATCCAACCAAAATGCAAATATATGGGAAATTACCACCTGTGTCATCTCTTGTGAGAGGTAGGAGAGTCCAGTTTGCTGGACATTGTTGTAGAGCTGAAAAAGAAGTAATTTCTACTCTTCTCCTCTGGAAGCCATCTACTCGCAACACCAGAGGGCGCACACTCTCCTACCCTGATGTAATCTCCAGGGATACAGGCATCCAGCAACAGGACATCCGTAATGCCATGATGGACCGTGAAGTCTGGCATAGCATAATAAATTCCATTGTCTCGACCACGGTCGAACAATGATGAATGATGATGATTGCGAGTAGATGGCTTCCAGAGGAGACATTTAATGAAAGCATTATATATTTTGAAAACTATCCTCTATCCTCGTTTAATAAAAACCTCGTTCTCGTATTGCAGAATTCTTGACATATCGAGCTTAATGGCGATTATTATTCTATTGAAGCTTTACTACTGGTGTTACTGATCGTGCTCGTGGAGAGGAGGAGAACTAGGAGGATGACGAAGACAAGGAAGACGACGAAGAGAGGGAAGAAAAGGAGAACGATGATGATGGTTAGAGGCAGGATGAGAATGAGGAGCTTAAAGAACAGAATAAGGGAAATTATCTTAATATCATCATCATCGTCGTCGTCGTTGTCGTCGTTATCATCATCATCATCATCAACGACAGCAACCGTCCAAGAATTTGGACCTGGAGATCTTCATTTCCAGCGACTTCGAGGGCCACCTCCCAGTGGTGTCGGGCGTCAACGAAAAGCCCTCGACTACAACAAGACGACCAAAGTTTTTTCCAAGGTCTGGGTTCTCCCGCCCCTAAGCCCGAGACCATCACCTTTACAACAACAACACCAACAATCAACAGCAACAACAGCAGCAGCAGCAAACGTAGCAGCAATATTATCATACTTAATAATCAAGAATTTAAATTAAAATTTATTCTTTTACATATTCATCAGTTACAACAATTGCCTAATGCCAAACTCTATTCGATTAAACCATAAGAATATGCTTTATTGGGTTTTTCTTTTGTAAAGTAGTTATTGCTAATATTGCTATTCTATGAAGTGTAATGCTGCTGAATAATGAATAATGGTGACGGTGGTATCCAGAACGATAGGTATAATTATTGTCGTTATTTACCATTATTTATATAAGAATACGCATACGGAAACATGTGAATTGCGGGTGGTTTATGAGCAGAAGTATATCTAAATTGTTTGTATAGCAGCTACATGTTTTTTTTTGGGGTTTTTTTTTTGGGTACAACTGACATGTTTTTTTTTATGTATAAATGCAGCTTAAAATATGACTTTAAAAGCAATAATACTTTTAAGAACTACTGTCACCATAACAACGAATTTGATGGAGCATTTAGTATCTGGATGACTGAATATATGTCAAATACTTCCAGTCCTTTCACAGTTACCATGCACTTTCTCGGCACCCATGAATGCTGTATATCTCTTCCACTTCCTCTTCTCTAAAATCGCTTAGATTCAGGCCATTATCGCTCTGCAACCAACTACGACGAACGCACACCAAATTACTACGATTTATTAGTAAAATGTAATTTACGTAAATATTGCTTTGAGGAGCCAAAGTTCACATTAATATTGGGTAAGGCATCTCCATTAATAACAAATACGATTTTAACTTTAATATTGAATATTTTTTTCAGTGTAAAAGTACAGTACATTAAGAAGATAATCGCATAAAACAATACAGACACACACATATATATGTATGTATGTATAAATATATGTGTGTGTGTGTTTGTATAATTTACTGCATAAAAATTACGAACTACTAAAAGATTCATGCTAGTCTCTTAGTAGCTCATATTTCAATACAGCGTAGATTAAATGATACTTATCTCTCATGGATGGAAGGCATTTTTGTTGACATACGATATTATTACAGAACACTAAAACATATATATATATATATATACATACATTCATACATGCATACATACAAACAAATACACACACACACACATATATATATATATATATATATATATATATATATATATATGTGTGTGTGTGTGTGTGTGTGTGTGTGTGTGTGTTTGTCTCCCTAGCACTGCTTGACAACCAATACTGGTGTGTTTACGTCCCCGTCACTTAGCGGTTCGGGAAAAGAGACCGATAGAATAAGCCTCGAGGTCGAATTTCTCGATTAAAGGCGGTGCTCCAGCATGGCAGCAGTCAGATGACTGAAACAAGTAAAAGAGTAAAATAGTAAAAGAGTGTATAAATATATATATATATATATATATATATATATATATATATATATACATACATACATTCATACATACAAATATACATATATATACAAATATACATGTATATATATATATAATATATATATATATATATATATATATATATATATATATATATATATGTAGGTCCCGGGTTGATTCGGGGTTAACCACAGTAAATAAGGTACTCAATACATAGTAGAGTAAAGTTAATTTATTATATAGAAGGAGCTTCTACAGGACTAGAACTGTTAATGCCAATACAATTCTTGTTAACTAGCTTCCTGCAGATTTCTCTTGAATGAAACAGTTCTAGTCCTGTAGAAGCTCCTTCTATATAATATATATATATATATTATATATATATATATATATATATATATATATATATATATATATGTATGTATATATACTTGTACATATATGTATAATATATTTGTATAATATATTTCTATATATGTATAATATATTTCTATATATAAATATACGCATATATATATGTATGCATGTGTATATGCATGTATGTATTTATGTTATATATATAATGTGTGTAAGAAGATAATCGCATTGCGCATGGCTCAGTGGTTAGAGCGTCGAGCTTACGATCGTGAGGTTGTGAGCTCGAATCCCGGACCGGGCTGCGTGTTGTGTTCTCGAGCAAGGCACTTTCTTTCACGTTGCTCCAGTTCACTCAGCTGTAGAAATGAGTTGCGACGTCACTGGTGCCAAGCTGTATCGACCTTTGTCTTTCCCTTAGATAACACTGGTGGCGTGGAGAGGGGAGGCTGGTATGCATGGGCGACTGCTGACCTTCCATAAAAACAACCTTGCCCAGACTTGTGTCTAGGAGGGTAACTTTCTAGGTGCAATCCCATGGTCATTCATGACCGAAGGGGGTCTTTACCTTTTTGTAATGTGTGTGTGTGAGTGTACGTCTGGGAACGAGCGTTCGTCTCAACCACGTGCTTCTAGACACAGCCCCACTGGGTTGTACCTTGGACAAATTCTTTTCTCTTACAGACCCGGTACAACAAAAGCCTTCAGAATGTATTTAATAAATGGAAAGTATAAACCGGTACGTAAATAGTTATAAACGTATGCGTGTGTCTTTGGTGTGTTTGTTTCTGCCCCACCTACACTTAACAACCTGTGTTGGTTTATTTATGTTCCATTTAACTTAGCAGTTTGACAAAAAGTGCAATATTGTATAAGTACAAGGCTTTTAAAAAACAATAAGAACTTGGATTGATTCATTTTCCTAAACACTTACCGGTGCTCCATCATAGTCGCAGTCTAATTACTGAAATACACATACGAACACACACACACACATATAAATTGGTAGATAGATATACATATACATACATACACACACGCACACACATATATATAGGCTAGAGATGGGGACGATTATTTCCCTTTGCAAAGGGCACAAGCAGTGTGTAGTTGGCCAGCTGGAGGAGATCTCTTCCTTGGGCTATAAACTACAGTAGCATCGACTCATATGGGTCAGCTATAATTGGGTGTCAAATAAACTTCACCATGTCGTGCTGCTACTGCTTACATTTCGCTCATAGATGTATTATTGCTGTATATATATTTGTAAATAAAATTTAAGTTCAAATCCTGGGGTTACATAGTTGGATATTCGGAGAATGAGTCTCGGCTACGCTATCACTAATTAGATATGTTGTTCGAAGAGCGACTGCTATGACGAGAGACAGATTTTACCCACGGGCCACAGTTTGTTTCTGACATTGAAACCCTACGTTTTGAAATTCTGATGACTATATTTGAACAATAATTGATATCTTGGAAGGTTTATCTTCGTTATCAATTTTGAATTTACAATTCAGTTTCGTTTTGTTTTATAAAACTTAATGAAAGACATACCGAAATAATTTTGGGCTGCCATCGTATAAAATTCTACCAAATTTTTGCATCTTAGCATGACATATGTAGGTTTTGTAAAAACTGAGAGTGTGATGTTAATGTGTTTTATCATTATATTAAAACAAGATGGAAACTTTTCTAAATGGAATATATAGATATAAAAAAAAAAATCATTAGATGCTATATGGTAAAATACACTTAAATAATCACATTTATACGACACGAAAAAGACTGATTTTAACGTCAAACATATTTTTTGACGTTAATGCGAAAATATTATGAAATATGTGGGAAAAATGTAGCTCTGAAGAACGGTGCAAAACACATTGCCTTCTGTGTAGTGTTGTGATTATGTAAGGGTTTCTTTTTTCTTTAGTAAAAATCATTCAGAATCTGGGGAAGCTCTATAATTGGTAAAATTACCTCCCGACTTAAACATTTCAGTTATCTATTTTAGAAATATGAAAATAAATTGTGACCTTGAAATATTTCGAAATTAGTATGTATGATGATGTTGATGTAAACATTTCTACGAATAGGACCCTAAATAAATAATTACCGAATATATATTGATCAATATAATTTCTTTTTTTCTAACATCGCAAAAACACTGATATAAGTTTAACTAAGCAAGTTTTATGACATCCTTATAAATCATAAATCTTACCAAAGACACTTGTTTAATGTTACAAATTTTATAGAATAAATTTTACCACATTTCAGAAAGTGAAATATCTAAGCAGAAATTAATGTTTCTTTAATAATTTATTAATATTGACTGAGAGAGGAAAGGTCATTGGATATGAGCGATGATTAACGTCTCCATTTTCAGTGATAACCAGCACGGTTGAAGAACTCTTGTAGTTTTAAATGTCTTCTAGTCTTGTACATCTTTGATTTTAGTATTCATCGTTATTCTGTTTGTTTTATTATTTCATTTCTAACATAGGAAACATGGCTACAGATTTAATGGGAATCTTAGCTGTAGATAAAATCGAACTCTGTACTTGGTGGCAGTTTAGATTATTACCCCTGGAAGGTAGGCATATTCAATCGCGCCGAGGTCAAAATTTCTCCTGTTTATTTCACAGGAGGTTGATATTATGTCGGCCACATTCAAAGTTTGATCACATATTCTGGCTATCCAAACGTAATTAGATGTGTACCTGTGCTAGATATCATTATTGTTTTAATGGACTCTGTGTTAATGCTTTCCAAGTTTGAACACCGGTAGAGTGTATAAGACAGTAACAAAGGAATATAAGTGTCAATATTTATTATATGTGTATTCATATTTCGTGATCGAAACCCACATGGGTTTTGTTTTTCATCCATCGAGAATTAAAATATAAATATAACAGCTATGCTATTAGACAGCACTTATAGTATTGTTCGTACGTTAGTAGTATTAGGAAGCACTCCGTCGGTCACGACGACGAGGGTTCCGGTTGATCCGAATCAACGGAACAGCCTGCTCGTGAAATTAACGTGTAAGTGGCTGAGCACTCCAAAGACACGTGTACCCTTAACGTAGTTCTCGGGGATACTCAGCGTGACACAGAGAGTGACAAGGCCGGCCCCTTGAAATACAGGTACAACAGAAACAGGAAGTAAGAGTGAGAGAAAGCTGCGTTGAAAGAGTAGAGCAGGGATCACCACCATCCCCTGCCGGTGCCTCGTGGAGCTTTAGGTATTTTCGCTCAATAAACACTCACAACGCCCGGTGTGGGAATCGAAACCGCGATCCTATGACCGTGAGTCCGCTGCCCTGACCACTGGGCCATTGCGCCTCCACATTAGTGGTATTAACGTTATAATGTATATAACTATTTAGACAGACTCATTCATTTGATTCCTTGGTGGAACAATTCATTTAATAAACAGCATACGGTCTTTTCAGTGTTATAAGAGAGAGATTGCAATGTCATGTAGACGTAAAATAACAAAAGAAGGTTAAGCCGCGAATCCTGTAGCCATAAACTGAGCAAGTTTGATAAATAATTAATACTTGACACTTAGGTGGAAAAGACGCTCGGTGTATGACCGTGTCATAGAAACCGCAAGCACGTATATGGATACGCTTCTGAATATATTTATTCATATAAATCGATTCACACACAACATCAGCTCATATGCAAATAGGCCTAAACGCACTCAGACGCACACATACACACAACGTACACTTAAATATTCAAACACCCTGGTCGTTGCTGGAGTGCTTTTGACCTTCTATGTTTATTTAGTGTCAGTTGACTTAGGGCCAAATAATAAAAAAAATATGCTCTACATATATTTTGTTTTAAAACAACACGTATATATTTCCTCCTGTTTTTATTAATAATGCTTAACTTTAAGGAAATTTCAATATAACATCATCGATTGTTCCTTTTTAGTCGGACGGAAAACAAAACGACCTCTTAATTTACCTGACATTGCAAATGAAAATGTTCAGAACTGAGCCAGAAATGCAAACGGCAAAATATAGTAAGGATAATATGAAATGAAAAAAAAGAATAATGTTCGCATTTTATATCACTGCTTTTACTGATACCCTAGAATTGTTTGCCTTCTATTTACCTATAACATGTGTATACGCACAGGCGTGGCTGTGTGGTAAGGAGCTTGCTTTCCAACCGTGTGATTATGGGTTCAGTCCCACTGCGTAGTACGTTCGGAAAATGCTTTCTATTTAGCCTCGGGCCGACCAAAGCATTGTGATTTGGTTGGAGGGAACTGAAAGAATCCTGTTGTATATATATATGCGTGTGTTTTTGTGTCTGTGTTTGCCCGCCCCCCTCCCCCACCATCGCTTGACAACTGATGTTTGTGTGCTTACGTCCCCGTAACATAGCTGAAGCATTGTATCTCTCTTCCTGGTCATGAATGTAATGACAATGTAATTGATGGTCGCCTTTTTCTCTTGTAGGCTATAGGTGTTAAAGAACTCACACGGTCTATATATATATATATACAGCTGTGGCTGTAAGGTAAGAGGTTCGCTTCCCAATCACTTCGTTCTGCGTTGTGTGCTACCACATGGCACTTTGGCACGAACTTTTATTATAGACTTGGGCTGACCAAAACCCCTTGAATGGAAGTGGTAGACGGAAACACAAAGAAGCCTGTCGTACATATATATCTATATTTTATATATACATATTTATATATATGTGTGAGCATGTATGTATGTATGCATGGATATCTATGTATGAAAGTTTTCGTGTGTACTTTGGGGATACAAAATATGTGAAATTAAAAGCGCAAAGTAATTCGACAGTAGTATTACCAATACCTGTATGTTTGACACGCAGATATCAATCGCGAGATGTGTGTAAAAGGGAGAATATGAAGGAATGTGAGCACCAAAGACAATGGAATAGACTGGGAAAAAGACTAAACGAATAAGAGAAAGAAAATAAAGGAAAGAGGAAACGCCAAAGAGAAAAGAACGAAATATAATTTATTTGCAGACAAACACTCAACATTATGGAGAATAATGGAATGAACAAACGGTTGTCTGGAGGCGAGATCAGGTGTTATACAAAATATTAAGAAATATTGTGTGAGACAGGAATGTAACATGTTATAGCCAAAAGTGTTATGAGATTGTTGCGTATAAAGATAACAAATTTGGAGGAATACATGATTGCTACGTACATAAAAATATATGGCACGATCGAAATAGTTAAATTACATTTATGATAAATTTCGAGCTGTTTAATTTGTCTTTTTTTAAGCACCTAAATTTAGATATTAAATGGAAAGCATTGAATCAAAAGGAGGGCTTTGCATCAAAAGGAAAGCATTAGACCCCCCAAAAAACATAGGCTATATTTGACGGTTGTGAGTTCGATATACATATACTTCTGAGAAATTAGGAATATTCTATCATCGAGATTTTTTCAACAAACACGGTTAACAATTTGCCGTTTTGTAATTCTTCAGAAAATAAATATTTGCATACAAGATCATTTATTCAAATCATTACCACACTGGCAGGGTATTACTAAATTTTAACAGGAATATAAATCACAGTATAATGGTGAATTATATATGATTTTGCATTATCAAATATTACTAATTTGAATTGCTATTACAGTAATTAATCTCGCAGTATCATGTATCTTTTCATCGATATACTTCTTCCTTAATAATCATGTCTCCCATGATAGAATCGATCAAATTTGTATGTCCAAATAAATTTAGATATCTATGGTGACATGTGACATATTCATACTTGTATCTGCATGTATATATACTTATATATATATATATATATATATATATATATATATATATAGATACAGAGAGAGAGACAGAGATTGTGAGAGATTTACATATACATGCATATAGATGCACGTACATATATATATATATATATATATATATATATATATATATATATATATATGCATACACACATATTGCGTGCTATATACGAGGTTAAAAAGGAAAATTATTTTCTAATCAATGTCCGAGTCTCTATTTGCTGTCCGGCAATGTTTATTCAGACGCATTTTGTGATGTCGCGACTGAACCTGAATCCGTGTTGTTGGGAAGCAAATTTCTGACAGCCACACAACACACATATCTGACAGAAGCGTAAATATGTATACAGATAACGTATTCAGCCATTCACTCAGAAGATAGTTCTTTGAAACTATATTTGCTTATGTTATGTGAATATCCATTAAAGATACGGAAACGTTCTTATTTGTCAGCTAATGCTTCGTTAATCGCTTTTAACTATATATTACCATAGATATTATCTAAAGTCGTAGATGTACGCGTGATTATATTTTCGCTGTGATAAATATCACAATATTACATTATGCCATCGCAATCTACTCAGGTGAGAAAATACAATGTGGTATTATTTCTTAGATTAGTAAAATGCTATTATCATTAAGGATTTGTTTCTCGGAATGGTGAGGCTATGAATATGGTTTGAAGATCAAATTTTGTTAGTGGTATATAATATAGGTGTTAATTTATATGAAACACTCTAAGCTTGTTTCTGTTTATTTCCTGTGAACCTCAGTTGTATTACTAGTTTATGACTTCACTTGCACGTCATTATTAATACAGTTCCATATTTAAGAGATGAGGAATTACGTACACTATTTACATTATTTACACTCGACAGATATTTGTCCTCTTATTGTTTGTTGTTAATACAACGTTTCGGCTGATATACCTTCCAGCCTTCTTCTGGTGTCTTGGGGAAATTTCGAACCTCGGTTCTCATTTCTAAGGTATTTTTCGATGTTATATTATTAATATTATTATTATTATTATTATTATTATTATTATTATTATTTATTATTATTATTATTATTATATTATTGTTCAGATCACTGCTTCGTATTGATTCGAAGCAGTGACGTGAACAATTATAATAATAATAATCATAATAATCATAATAATAATAGTAATAATAATAATAATAATAATAATATTAATAATATAACATCGAAGATTACCTTAGGAATAAGAACCCAGGTTTGAAATTTCCCCAAGACACCTGAGGAAGGCTGGAGGGTATATCAGCCGAAACGTTGTGTTAACTACAAACAAAATGTGGACAAATATCCATCGAATGTAAATAAAGTAAATAATGTAAATAATGTAAATAATTTCATAATTGATATTTTAAAGTTGAATATTTCATCGGTATTTCATAACTGATTACACACATAAGGCTAAAATAATATTGTTTATGTTGTCAAGATATATCTGTATAAAATGCCATGGTTAGTCATTCTGTATTCGTGCGTTTCTCCCCTCCCTCACTGTGTATGGCTATGCGTATGCATTTACGTATATAACTATTGCTTTTTGTATAAACTCAGATAAACTTAGATATGTTTCGACCAAAGATTGGTCCAGGCCATGTCTGACTTAATAGCACCACCTGTGTAACATAACTTCCACTCACAGTAAATACATATGTAGGGAAATAATTTGTTTAACGATATTTTTCACTAAAATGAATTGAAAGCAGTGCTCCAGCAAGGCCATAGTAAAATTGCAAAAACAGCCGTAAAGAAAGAAATCATAATGATAGACACATTCTTATAATGATATCACAATTCTCAATCAACACATTATCTCACCTATACGCATAATTGTACGTTGATTTTAAGCTGCAACATTTTTGGTGATCATTCGATGAACAAGGCGTTACTTGATTGCAGCCCTTCAGGGAATACTTTTGAATTAGACGCTGGAATTACACTTTGCAATCTCTATTTTATTCAATCCGTCCATTAGTACAAATTGTCGAAGCTGTTAATTTTAACCAGGATACAGAACAATCGTTTACAATAACATTCGAAATGTTCGTGCCGCACACCTTCATTATTGTTAGGATAATATAATGGAGTGTGGAGGCCCAATGGCCCAGTGGGGCCCAGACCGGGCGTTGTGAGTGTTTATTGAGCGAAAACACCTAAAAGCTCCACGAGGCTCCGGTAGGGGATGGTGGTGATCCCTGCTGTACTCTTTCACCACAACTTTCTCTCACTCTTACTTCCTGTTTCTGTTGTACCTATATTTCAAAGGGCCGGCCTTGTCACTCTCTGTGTCACGCTGAATATCCCCGAGAACTACGTTAAGGGTACACGTTTCTGTGGAGTGCTCAGCCACTTACACGTTAATTTCACGAGCAGGCTGTTCCGTTGATTCGGATCAACCGGAACCTTCATCGTCGTAACCGACGGAGTGCTTCCGAGGGATGTTGCGTTATTTACAAATTTATTTCTTGATAATTATATCTTTGTGTAGCTGTTTATCATATAACTATAATTATACATAAATTAAAATAACTCATGCTTAGAAATGAATATAATCCAAGCAAGGCAATAAGGAATATCGTTTGCTGTTCAGAGATGAGAGAATGGCCAACGTTTCGACCAGGTTATTTCATTTAGCATATTTGCTTTCCTGCTAATTCGAATTGAAACTTAGTGCTTTCTCTTTCACAAATTTCTTGTATTTGATTGTAAGATATGTTGTATTGTGTATAAGACATATGCATTGCAAGGAATATTCAAATTTTGGAATCTGGATGTCATTAGTGTAATGATTCTAAGAACAATCTAAGGTGGCGAGCTGGCAGAAACGTTAGCATGCCGGGCGAAATGAGTAGCCGTATTTCGTCTGCCGTTACGTTCTGAGTTCAAATTCCGCCGAGGTCGACTTTGCCTTTCATCCTTTCGGGGTCGATAAATTAAGTACCAGTTACGCACTGGGGTCGATGTAATCGACTTAATCCCTTTGCCTGTCCTTGTTTTACCCCTCTGTGTTTAGCCTCTTGTGGGTACTAAAGAATTTGGTAATTCGTCTGCCGCTACGTTTTGACTTCAAATTCCGCCGAGGTCGTCTTTGCCTTTCATCCTTTCGGGGTCGATAAATTAAGTACTAGTTACGCACTGGGGTCGATGTAATCGACTTAATCTGTTGTGTGTCTGTTCTCGTTTGTCCCCTCTGTATTTAGCCCCTTGTGGGTAGTAAAAAAGTAGATTTTCAGACTGATCAACATCGTCGCCATAATTGACAATACTTACCCCAATAGCACAAACACAATCGCCACATCTCTTCTATCACCATCTTTACAATCACCACTATTTTCCTATCTATAATTTTCATTGCGACGATGAATAAAGACACTGCGGAGCATATTGTTATTTACTCTTAAATTTCAAATATAACTATTGAAAGCAATGCTAATCTGATTCAATCATAACTGCTAGCCTAATCTACGTCAGCATCCAAAGTGTTTATCAAATTCACTTGCCACCTATCTCAAAATACCTCGTTTAGAACATTAGAAAGTATCACAGACAATCAGTTCGTTCCTGCTACCGAGCAATGTTTACACCCGAAATATTATATTACCATAATGCACTCTGTGCTTATTTATTATTATAGAAACAAAACATTTCGTATCGATAGCAGTATTTTTATTTCTAGTTATGCCTACTAACATTGTTTGAATGCTCGAAATGTTCTGTTCATGGACTCCTAGTGCAGCAATCTGCTAGGCTGAAGTTCTAATTGGTGCATTATTGGTGCATTATTAACTATGGTGTGCCAAGAAAGATGAACGAACAAAAGCCACGTATTCCATTGCGAATAATAATTGTGCCGAGAGAAAGACGTTTTATATATTTACACAATCCGTGCAATTTTCCATGAATCTTTTATTTGTACACGTACAAACATACATACATATATATATACATACGTGGATACATACGTATATACATGCAAAAACACACAGCTATATCTATGCATATTCATATACATACAAATACATCTGTGCATATATACATACATACATACATATATATATATATATACATCGAGAGAGAGAGAGTTCAGGAGGGTCATTACGCGAATAATAAACGAGCACACTGATTATGTTTTACTTCTTTGATCGGTTGAGTATTTAACTAATTTACCATTAGATTATGTTTGGCAAATTTCTTCTGTCGTTATTCGCTCCTCTTCAATAATATGCTGCATCTAGACCAGATCAAAACTGAAAAATAATTACTGAAAAATAATGACAGAATTGGGGAGAAGCTCATTGTAGACTAAAGTGCGTTTTCAGTACCTCAACGACAAGCAAAACTCCAGGTGAAGCAATCTCAAAACAGAAACACCATATTGTTCACCCATACCCCTAACCCATCTCTTTTAAAAGAGATATCATGATTGGAAGCATACAAAAGTATGTTTCTCTTTGTACTTTAAATTAATCCAATGTGCATAGATTACTTTAATGAAAAGCATGAATATGCTTAAACTTCATCATTATATAATAACTTCTCCGGAATTCATTTTTTACAGTTTACGGAGTAAATACACAACGCCGATATTGTGTGTATAATATGCGGTAACATTGGAATTCCATTGTAACTGTTGTGCGATTACGGTGAAAAGAAAATTCTCAATATATTCGATGAAAAAATATCTTTAGCTATTGTTTGATTTTTTTGTGCATCTTCTGTGTAAAAGAACAAATTTCAAGCATGAAAGAATAAGTAATGTTTTTCAGTATACATACACTGAAACGTTTCATAAATGTAAATATATATATATATATATATATATATATATATATATATGTATGTATATATGTGTGTGTGTGTGTTTGTGTGTGTCTTCTACGAGAGCCTGTTTACCGTGTTCTCTTCACTGAGGATCTGGTTGGGTTGACTGCTCGAGTTCTTCAACCAGATGAGGAGGTATCTCGAGAATTTGGGGACTAGTTGAGACCATACTCAAAGAACCACTCGGGAGGACCCAATAATAGACCGACAAATTGGGAATACAGCAACCCGCAGCAACGGTGAACGCCCCCTACATATATATAATATATTTAAATATACATATATATATATATATATAAATTGGTGTACATATCTATACAAAAATGAGGTGAACGCAGCTTGTATCAATCTTTCAAGCAACTGTTTACTCTATCCTATTCCATTTATGTGAAATGGAGTCAAACTGTGAACTCCACGCCTACACAAATGATGCCCTTGGGAGAAATCTTGTTTTGTTTAGCATTATGGCAACCAGAAGAAACATTTTAGATTTTATGTGCATACAATGGCTACTTTTCCTTTTATAGTCATACGTGTTTTAGACCTTGTGGGTATCTCTTCATAAGTGTTTCGTCAATTTAAAAAGCTTCAATTTTAACATCACTATCAACATATTCATTAATTCTTGCATTCTATGGCGGGCCATTCAGTGAAAAATTATATGTTTCAATGAAGTTACACGTGTCAGAATCGGTAATAGGCTCAATGAATAGTTGTTGCGGGGAGCGTCCATCAATACCACATTTTTATGTTTGAAAATAAGTGCAATTCTCCCGCAGGAGTGAGAAGCCACATCCGTGATATTCGTATTTCAGAGAACAATCAAGTGAGGGCATTGCGCGAAATCATGCTACATCCTCCATAATTATACCTGTGTGCTTGTGAGTGTTTGTGTGTACGTGTTTGTAATGATGCCTGCAGTAATATACACACATAGACACACACATATACGCACATATAATGAGGTGATAATATAATCTTAGCTATCACCACATTCAAATTCTTGATTATATACAAACATACATGCATATATATATACATATATATATATATATATATAAATTTCAATAATGAGGGTGATTAATTGAATATTAATTTAATTAACGTAAGTAAAATCGTTAATGACGAAACCTGTCTACGATTAATTCTTTATTTTGTATATTTTTATCTGCCTTACCCGCTTAGGTTCTGGTGTTTGCTGAATTTCTCTAGAGAACATTAATTTCTTTGTGGTTAGATCGTAGGTGGTCTTCTTCTAGCATAATGGATGTCCACTTAGTGGTCATCGCCCCTTATACGCATATATATACGCATACATATATGTATATATATATATATCGTACGCCTAGGTTCGCGCGTGTTTCTATGTATGCATTAACATTGCAGTGTATAAGCCTATGTTTTTGCCTGTGTGCCTATCTTTTAATCAATATCTCAGCTTTTCTCTATTGTCGATATGCATCTATTTGTATTGCGTGGATTCGAAAATTTAATTGGAAGTAAAATTATAATTTTGTTGATTCATTTAATGTTATGACCAAAAATTAATTGAAGATTATGAATTAATGATTAAGAATGTAAGAATTAAGTAAACATACAACATTATCAGAAAATTAAAAATCTAATGAGAATAATTTACAAATGAATTGCCGAGAATTTAGGAGATTGTGGCAAGGTCATACTGTAGGTGTAATTGAAGGGAATATAAAAAAAATTATCTAATCTTCTCTGCACTTCACCAAATAGAGAGCAAACAATTATATTATAACGTGCATGATTGTATGAATGCCTGCCTAAAGATATAACTGTTACTCTTTTTCTCTTTTACTCTTTTACTTGTTTCAGTCATTTTGACTGCGGCCATGCTGGAGCACCGCCTTTAGTCGAGCAAATCGACCCCGGGACTTATTCTTTGTAAGCCCTGTGCTTATTCTATCGGTCTCTTTTGCCGAACCGCTAAGTGACGGGGACGTAAACACACCAGCATCGTTTGTCAAACAATGCTAGGGGGACAAACACAGACACACAAACACACACACACACATATACATATATACGACAGGCTTCTTTCAGTTTCCGTCTACCAAATCCACTCACAATGCATTGGTCGTCCCGGGGCTATAGCAGAAGACACTTGCCCAAGATGCCACGCAGTGGGACTGAACCCGGAACCATGTGGTTGGTTAGCAAGCTACTTACCAGACAGCCACTCCTGAGCCTGTTAACGTAAGTTTGTGTGTATAAATTGTAAAAATTTAAAAAATTCTGTGTATATTTTTATTTATTTATGCGCCCTTTTTCAAGCCTAGCCAGGCTCATGAGCCCGGTTTCCCGGTTTCTGTGGCGTGTGTGTTCCCCCCAGCTGGACGGGACGCCAGTCCATCGCAGCGTTGCTCCAGAAACAGGAAGAGAGAGTGAGAGAAAGTTGGGGCAAAATAGTACAACAGGGGTCGCCACCACCTTCTGCGGGAGCCTTGTGGAGCTTTTAGGTGTTTTCGCTCAATAAACACACACAACGCCCGGTCTGGGAATCAAAACTGTGATCCTCCGACCGCGAGTCCGCTGCCCTAACCACTGGGCTATTGCTCTTCCACTTCTGTGTATATATTCATATGAATATGCGATCAAGTATATTTATGTTTGTCATATTGATATGTTAAGTGTTAATCTAAGTCACTACAATATATATTCTGCTCCGAAACATAGATTCACGCCAGCATGCACTCACATACAAGCGTTTTTTTTGTTTGTTCGTATGTATGCATATATGCATGCATGCATACATGTATGTATGTATGTATGTATGTATGTATGTATGTATGTATGTATGTATGTATGTATGTATGCATGTATGCATGCATGCATGTATGTATGCATGTATGTATGCTTGTGTATGTATGTATGTATGTATGTATGTATGTATGTATGTATGTATGTATGTATGTATGTGTGTATGTATGTATGTATGTATGCATGTATGCATGCATGCATGTATGTATGCATGTATGTATGCTTGTGTATGTATGTATGTATGTATGTATGTATGTGTGTATGTATGTATGTATGTATGTATGTATGTATGTATGAATGTATGTATGTATGTATGCATGTATGCATGCATGCATGTATGTATGCATGTATGTATGCTTGTGTATGTATGTATGTATGTATGTATGTATGTGTGTATGTATGTTTGTATGTTTGTATGTATGTATGTATGTATGTATGTGTGTATGTATGTATGTATGTATGTATGCATGCATGCATGTATGTATGCATGTATGTATGTGTGTATGCATGTATGTATGTATGTATGTATGTATGTATGTTTGTATGTATGTATGTATGTATGTATGTATGTATGTATGTATGTATGTATGTATGTATGTGTATGTATGTATGTATGTATGTGTGTATGTATGTATGTATGCATGTATGCATGTATGCATGCATGTATGTATGTATGTATGCATGTATGCATGCATGCATGTATGTATGTATGCATGTATGCATGTATGCATGCATGTATGTATGTATGTATGTATGTATGCATGTATGCATGCATGCATGTATGTATGTATGTATGTATGTATGTATGTATGTATGTATGTATGTATGTATGCATGTATGCATGCATGCATGTATGTATGTATGTATGTATGTATGTATGTATGCATGTATGCATGCATGCATGTATGTATGCATGTATGTATGCTTGTGTATCTGTGTTTGAGGGTGAAACGAAAAATGAGCTACGGTGACACAGAATGCATGGATGTTGGGGCTGAGTGGGTAACTAGATGCTGGCGAGTGAAAAGGGTTCGATGGTAAGATGGCTGTGGAGAAAGAAAAGGAATATTAAGGTGGTGAGCTGGCAGAATCATCATCATCGCGAAGAAACTATTTTACGACATTACTTTCTGTGTGTTCTGAGTTGAGATTGCGGCGCTGTCATTCATGGCATTTCTGAACAATAGGATTTCGTGTTGGTAAAGGTGACGTACTTGGGCTCATAATATAAGTAACATTCATCAATAATGAAATGTTAAACACCATCTTTGGAGGCTTATGTAGGAACATAGCAAGTAATGATGTCAGTGCGCTAGCTAAAATTTTACAAAATTTTATGTGGGATTAACTCTTTTCGGACGAAGAGGTTTGTGGCTTTGATGGTTGAAAAATGTATAGATTAGCTGATGTGGTATAGTCTGCCTTTCATTGCTGTGTTCCGAATCGTTGGTCAATTGTATATTGATATGGTTAATAAGCGCGATATGTATCTCAGGGATCGATTCGATATACTGCGATTGTAACACACAAATTCGCTTAAACTGCAGTGTCCCGTTCAAGACGAATTCATTCATAACGCTGAGTTCGGCGAAAGAGGTTTTCTAATGTAAGAAAAGTAATTCAAAAGGAACAAAATTAGCAATTTATATATTCTTTTCTACTCTAGGAACAAGGCCCGAAATTTTGGGGTAGTGGGGGCCAGTCGATTGGTACTTAATTTATCTGGCTCGAAAGGATGAAAGGCAAAGCCGACCTCGGCATAATTTGAACTCAGAACGTAAAGGCAGACAAAATACTGATAAGTATTACGCATGGCGTGTTAACGTTTCTTATTTCTTTATTGCCCAGAAGGGCTAAACATAGAGGGGACAAACAAGGACAGACATAGGTATTAAGTCGATTACATCGACCCCAGTGCGTAACTGGTACTTAATATATCGACCCCGAAAGAATGACAGGCAAAGTTGACCTCGGCGGAATTTGAACTCCGAACATAGCAGCAGACGAAATACCGCTAAGCAGTTCACCCGGCGTGTTAACGTTTCTACCAGCTCGCTGCCTTTTCACCAATTTATATATTAGAAACTTAGTTCCTTATACCGTATGCGTTTATTAATGTTATTTCCTTTCCGTTACAAACTGTAGTATTTCGATCACTCGCAGATACATATTCTTGCGTATACAAATATAAGTATTGTGAATGAGCGCGCATACTTTCGCTTATGCTATGTCAGTTTCTTTAAATTCGTTCTGTACAAGATCAGGCGTCTTCGATTCTGATATTCTCACAAAGTGAAACTTTAATGGGTGCCAGTTCTTCCGTTTACTCTAGTAACAGGATTAAAGGAATCAATAGAACGAAAAACAAACATTCTGCTAGAAAAGCTTTAAAACAAGCATTCATTCTATAAAACCACAGCATTTTAAAAAGGTTACAACGTAAAATTCATTACAGGAATAAACAAGGCATTAATAAGATAATTACCCAAACGGTGGTGCCCCTTCATGACCGCAGTGAAATATCTGAAAGAAGTAAAATAATGAAAAATTAAAGAGAATAATATCTACATATTACGAGGTAGGGTGATGAAAAATTCCTGGTTTGGGGTAAAAGTGAATAAAAAAGGTTCAGTTAATTATGATTTTATTCACCATATTCCCCTCACACATCCACTTATTGCAGTGATCCTTCATTTTTTCTCAACCCCTTAAAAGAATTCGGAAGGTTGAGCCTCCAGCCAGGCCTTTCGCGAGACCCTGAAACCCAGGAATTTTTCAGGTCCTCCCCATGCGAGGCAATACGTTATATATCAAAATAATCAGTTCAGGTTTGTTTGAAAATAAGACATTTTCATCTAATTTTCGTTGGGTGGGAGCTGTTCAGTGTTACAATAATTCACTGGAGAATTAAGGCAATGGAAAATTACAAGAAGACGTTGATGCGCGTAAGTAAATCACCCTAAGCATGATTTCGGACTAAGGTTGATTAATATAATCGTTCATATTCCTTTCAAATTTTGATACACATCCAGTAATTTAGAGATTGAGAATAATTCGATTACATTGATCTCAGTGCCCAACTTGTATACACTTTGCCGACCCTGAAATAATGAATGGTTAATTTGCCCTCGACGGAATTTGAACACAGAACGTGAAGATAGACAAAATACCTATTTCTTTAGTACCCACAAGGGGCTAAACACAGGGAGGACAAACAAGGACAGACAAATGGAGTATGACGATTATATCGACCCCAGTGCGTAACTGGTATTTATTTAATCGACCCCGAGAGGATGAAAGGCAAAGTCGACCTCGGCGGATTTGGACTTAGAACGTGAAGACAGTCGAAATACTTATTTCTTTACTACCCACAAGGGGCTAAACACAGAGAGGACAAATAAGGACAGAAAAACGGATTAAGTCGATTATATCGACCCCAGTGCGAAACTAGTACTTAATTTATCGACCTTGAAATGATGATCGACCTCGGCGGAATTTGAACTCAGAACGTAACGGTAGTCGAAATACGGCTACGCATTTCGCCCAGCGTGCTAACGTTTCTGCCAGCTCGCTGCCCTAATATAATCATTCGTATTGGTTTCCAATTATGGCATAATGCCAGCAAGTCCGTGGGAAGAGCTAAGCCAATTACATCGACCCCAGAGCTTCACAAGTTCTTATTTGGATGAGAAATACCAACAATATTGCTGGAATATAGGAAAATGTTAAAATGTATACAATCAATATATTATAAAAAAATATATATCTACAACTAATTACTCTATTATTTTTAATAATGAATATACGACGACATAGATAGTAATAAATTTGCTAGGTTAGTTGGAAGCTATAAGTATTTGCTAAATCTCATATGTTGGGTGATCCTGTGCAGAGAATTCTACTTCCATAATAATTTTAAATATTGTAAATGATTTTATCGCCGTAAGATAATTTCATTTTATGTTAAATAATCGTTAACACTTCATAATGTTTCGTTACCGTTTCTTAGCCAAATCTAGTGAAACAGAAGGTTACCAGTTTAACTATATGTGGGTGTTTTATAAGCGAGTGCATGCGTATACAGGTGCGTGTAATACACAGAAATGATTAAAATTCAAATATTTCAAGTTAAAAGGAAAACAAAATATCTCGTATAAAAAAAACAACTCTTGTCTGGTTTTGGTATTATATGCTTTATCTCTTTGATTCTCATTTTCCTCTCTCCTTCGGTTGCTTCTCTCGTTTCTTCTTTTGTATTCTTTAATTTATTTGTCTACTTCGTTATTTCAATTTAGCCCTTTCCCATCTCATTCTATTTTCTTTTTAGCATTTAATAGTTTTATTTCTCTCCGGTTTTACTCTCTCTCTTTTTTATTTTCTTCACTCACAAGAACTGCATGATTTTATGAAAGATACTTAGCAAGACGAAAATACTTATGTAATTTCACGGCAAATTGCGAAATGTTAATTTCAATTCTATGTACAATAAATGTCAATTCTAATTGAGTTGGGTGCGTTTTATTAAAAGCAGCCAAGTTATTGTATTGTAATAAAGCCGTAGCTAAGAAAAATTGGCGAATCACGTGTTTAAGTCTTTACAAACATTTTTTGTTTTTTTTTTCTCATGAAATTCTTAGAAATTCAACTACGTTTTGTCTCTAAATCGATTTTGAATATTTCAAACATCGTTTAACTATTCAAAAGCAAGGAAATCAGATATGGAAAACAGGTAAATCTATTAAAAAACGCAGTCATGCAAAAAAACACGATGGAAACGAAAGGTGCGCTGAAGAATATCTAAGCAACAAAGCAATTTAAAATAGATGCTGAAGAGGGACGAAAATTTGATGATACAGAACAGAACATTCAGCAACACACAATAATGATATTCTTGAGATTATTGCCTTCTAAGAATTTTGGGCGCACATCCAAACGCAAAGAAAATTGCTTTTCATCCTTTTGTGCGTGGTAATATAATTAGTGTGTACGCCATCGAGTGTATTAAAATATATTTGATGAACGATTCTCATACCACCTGTATGTGTATGTGTGTATACTGCAGCAAGAGGGTACAGACATAGGATATATATCCGTACTTATATGTATATATAAATATGTGTGCGTATGTATAATTATATGCACACACACATACACACACACGCATACATATATATATATATATATATATTATATATATATATATATATATATATATATATGTATATATATATACATACAGATATATATAGCGAGATAATAAAGGCATATATATATATACACATACATACATACATACATATACACACACACACACACACACACACACCACACACACATATATATATATATTATATAATATATATATATATATATATATATATATATATATATATCATCATACAACTGAAAATATTCAAGTTCTGAATACGCGATGTAAGCTATCATTTTGCTATTCTGAAAACGTATATGTGCGTTTGTACAGATAGGTGGATATATGCATTTAGCGTTTCCTTTCTCAGTCGCTAGGTATATGTATGTCTGTAGATGTATGCATATAAGCAATTACATGCATATATATATACATATATAAAGTAAAGACTATTTACCAACAGAATGTGGCAGTCCTGGATGGAACTAATGTTACTGCTGTTTAGCCTAAGGAAACGTCGTTTCCAGCTGGCTATGCGTCACAATATATGTCCTAATAATTTCAAACAGGGGAGCTCAGCTCCCCATCCACCACAAAGGAACATCTGTGGACCGGTTTCTTGGTTATTGCACTTTATCGGCACAGTGTAGCAACCCGACTAGAGGTCACTGCTGAATTATCGTTCGAAAATGTATAAATTTCAGTCAGACACTCACTGATCTAATAAACAGAAACATTATTATTTCTAAATCTCTTGAAAGTAAAGTCTATGTGCAAACATAATGTAGAAGTCGTAGATGTGACGAATGTTCCTAATGTTTAGAAATAATAATGTCTCTCTTTATTAAATCAGAGACTGTTAAATATGAATGCCAGTCATATTTCTTTATCACCCAATGTGATACGTCTGCACCACCGGATGCTCCCGAACCAGTTGTTGAGTGTCCCAAGAGAGTAATCGATGCTAGATGTGTCGAAACAATTGTTGCGATGAATAATATTTCTCGTATATTCATCTTCTGTCTTTCATTTGTTATTTACCTAACGATCACTCTGAAAGTGACTGCGCTTACCAGTAAGCTACCAGGTGTAAACCATTCATTTTATTATCCATTATATGTATATATATATATATATATATATATATATATATATATATATATATATATATATATATATATATATATATATATATGAGGCGCAATGGACCAGTGGTTTCGATTCCTAGAACGGGCGTTGTGAGTGTTTAATGACCGAAAACACCTAAAGATCACGAGGCTCGGGCAGGGAGTGGTGGCGATCCCTGCTGTACTCTTTCGCCATAACTTTCTCTCACTCTTTCTTCTGTTGGCCTGCTCGCTTAGCCAGCGGGGTGGCGTCATTTGAAGGCTAAAAACAATGCGAAGCGCATTGTGACCAGCGATGTGTAGCAACATCTGATAGCCTGGTCGGTCACGGTGATCACGGTGTAATATATATATATATATATATATAATATATATATATATATATATATATATATTCCCATATTCAATGGGATTACTGTGATATCAGTGATTTATACACCATGGAAACTAGGTTACTGCGCTATAAGTCTTGGAACTCAAAACAGTAACGAGGAAGCGGAGGAGGAGAGGGAGAAGGGTGAGGAAGTAGATGATCACGATAATAATGATGATGATCATGATGATGGATTTAAGGAAGAAATGATAGCAAACTTGACACGGTTTTATTTCTTTACAAACACTGGTGGAAAAGCAACTTCCAGTGGTCCAATTCATAATTTACATTAGATATCAGGGGTTTACCTAGGATACCAATTAAAATTAAGTGAGCATTTCGGATATATTTTCTTCATGCATTATATCCTTGATAGAGAAATTATAAATATATACATGTCAACAATTACTGCTCAATTAAACTCCCTCTCCTATACAAAATTATGCTTCGCTGATGTCTGTCAATAGCGAAAACTTTTTAACATGAAAGCAGTCTCTCGAACACTAATTTATATATAACACATTTTGCTCTAAGTTACCGTATTATTAGTTTGTGTTAAGAGTTAACGTAATTTACTTTAAAGAAAAGCAAACAATGGCACCGAGAGACTGTGAGAAGATATTTGCAGCAAATTTCTACAGGTAATTGACAAACAAATAATAAAAAGAACAATTTTAATATGTAGGCAAACATTCTGAATTTCGGCCTCGAGCGGTAAAGGTATGTATATATATAAAACAATGTCTAAAATCTTCCTTCCAATATGGCTGACATTAATAGAGTATTTGCAACGAATCAATACCTAAATTGTTGTTTCAAAAAAAATCTACTGACGTCAAACTATATTCAGGTCATGTTATTTCGGTTTCAAATAAGATATCTATCATCAAAAATTGGATAATGTTGAAATACATATAGAGAGAAGAGAGAATTTATGGTGATACTTATTCATGCAGGAATAGAGACATGATCCATTGTGATTCTGTTCTTTTTGCGAAAGGAAATATCTCTTCAGACATGCACAACAATACAAACAGTTTTATATAACAATACATACACGCAGATACATTTCTGTCTCTATGTCTGTCTGTTCCACTCTCTCTCTCTCTCTCTCTCTCTCTCTCTCTATATATATATATATATATATATATCTCACTCCTTTCACACTTTTATACCATCACGAGTGGAAAGCAAATTATCAGTCGTACAGGCAAATTAATAAAATATATACATACAATATTAGATATGTACATATATAGAGGCGCAATGGCCTAGTGGTTAGGGCAGCGGACTTGCGGTCGGAGGATCGCGGTTTCGATTCCCAGACCGGGCGTTGTGTGTGTTTATTGAGCGAAAACACCTAAAAGCTCCACAAGGCTCCGGCAGGAGGTGGTGATCCCTGCTGTACTCTTTCACCACTCTAAAAGGCGGTGCTCCAGCATTGCCGCAGCCAAATGAATGAAACAAGTACAGAAATATACACAATGCCATCCCTATATTTATTTATAAATAATTTTACACTTTTCGTTTTTTCTTATAATGTTTAGTCACTTCAAACGAACTTTTACATGTATGATGAGGGAGAATTTCAATAGTAATTAGCTGGCAGACTTTGGCTGGTGAGAAATCAGGTACCTATTTGGAGCTAAATTTTGAAACCGGTACCAAGTTGACCAGCATTTATTTGTTCTGACCCAATAGAGGAAATACATTGTTACTGTTCATTGATATTTTTTCCTATCATGTCTGTAATAGATTTGTTACTATTCGGTGGTACAGAAGCATGTTTGACATCTATTTTTTGCGATGTAGGTACTCATGTGGTGCCCTTGTGGTGCCATATATGCACATATATGATATTGTATGTGTATATATATATATATATATGTTTGTATGTGTGTGTGTGTGTGTGTGTGTGTGTGTGTGTGTGTGTGTGTGTGTGTGTATGTGTGTGTGTGTGTGATCATATATATATATATATATATATATGGATAGATAGATACATGTACATATATATGAACAGATATGTTTGTATATATAAAGAGAAAACAATTTTTAATCTCTGAGCGAGAGATATACAATAACAGTACAGAATAGTAAAGTTTATTTACCAACATATTGTGGCAGTTCTATAGAAGAACGATGTTACTGCTACTTAAACCCCTGAAAACATGTTTTCTAGTTGGCCACCAGCACACTGTGAAACAGTGTGCCGGTAGCCAACTGGAAAATATGTTTTCTGTGGGCAAAATAACAGCAACATCGTACTTGTATAAGACCGCCACTTTATGTTGGCAAATAAACTTTTCTATTTGTATATACAAATAAATAAATAAATATATATATATATAATATATATATATATATATATATATATGATTTTGAATTAATAATATAAGGGTAAAATTTATTAATTATATTGTTTACCGTCATGGAGATTCTTATAGTAGCAGAAAAGGAATTTTAAACTCCTATTTCTAATTTCGGTATGTGGTGAATCAGTTAGCTGAACCCAAATTGTAATTATATATATATATATGGAAGGGGGAAAGGGTCTTCGAACTCTCCTTCTTTACAACTGGTGTTGATTTGTTTTACATCCCTGCAAAAGGGTTCAATAATATTGGGTTTATTAGTTCAAATAATTCCATTCAAATTGGTGCCCCAGCAGGGCAGCAATTTAGAGACTGATACAAATAGAAGAAAATATACAGGGATGTGCAAGGATGTATTTATGCTGACAAATAGTAACCAAACGGTAAAATGCAAAAATAATCGAGCGAAGCTTTCACCTTGCAGATACACGAGATACTGGACCGGTTATATACACAAAACAATCAGCCTAGGATCGAACTTGAAATATAGATGGCATAGTTTGTTGAGACCATCGAAAATCTACAAAATTGTTACTGATACCGGTAAATATATTTTTAGCACAGGAGTGACTGTGTGGTAAGTAACTTGCTTACCAACCACGTTTCCGGGTTCATTCCCACTTCGTGGCACCTTGGGCAAGTCTCTTCTACTATATCCTCGGACCGACCAAAGCCTTGTGAGTGGATTTGGTAGATGGAGACTGAATGAAGCCCGTCTTACATATATATATATAGTGTGTGTGTGTGTGTGTGTGTGTGTGTGTGTGTGTGTGTGTGTGTGTGTGTTAGTGTGTGTGTGTGTCTGTCCCCCAACCATCGCTTGACAACCGATGTCGATGTGTTCACGTCCCCGTAACTAAGTGGTTTGGCAAAAGAGACTGATTGAATAAGTACTAGACTTACATAGAATAAGTCCTGAGGTCGATTTGCTCGACTAAAGGCTATGCTCCAGCATGGCCGCAGTCAAATGACTGAAACAAGTAAAAGAGTAAAAGAGACCGCCCAGAAAGGTGCAAAAATATCGAGAAATGAATTTTTTACTACTCTTACCGAGGGCAATCGGTACTTTCTTAGTTAAAAGATTAAAGATAACATCCCAATTACGTATTAAGAACGTAGTGTCGCTCGACCATGAAGGCTTCCGAATTCTAATTGAATTAACAAAACTAATATAAGATTCTACATGATTGCATGTCTGAATTATATTTAGAAACTTCGTGAAAACTATGATGTAATTATTATCTCAACACAGATTTAAGATATATATATAATTGGATTGGCAACATAAATAGCTGTCTGGCTGGTATTTTTGTTTTTGTTTTTTAATGTCAGCAGGAGTGGAACTTAATTCTGATTAACTATTGATTATTGATGCAAAATATTTGTCTGCATTTCTGTCATTAAATAAGTATTTTCCTACGAATTATATGCATCGATATAATATTTCTCTAATTAATACACAACTCTAGTCGCAAACAAATACATTGGCACTCAACTAAGCCTACGCGTCTTCATAGAATATTACGTAGTTTCGTGGAAGTCATTCATTCACGTCTATGTTAACTGCACAACTGATATCCGCACTTTTGCCGGTAGATATTCTTAAGTAAGGGGTTGGAACATCATATTTGCTCTTTCAAGCTCAAATTTTTTCAGTCGGTTCATGCAGTCTATTTCTCGAAATTTATGTCATAAATTAGATGTAATTCAGGCAGGTCAATATCAATGGTGCAGTTACCAAATTAGAAAAAGTAATACGATGCCGACTGACCGCTTTGTTCAAAGTCTCACTTGACCTTAATTGACCTGAATTCTTTACATGAACACCACCCTGTACTTAACCCCATGTCCCCCTACATGGCCTTGCTTTTTGCTTTTGAACCAAAAAATTAACTAACTAACTAACTAAGTATATGATATCAAATCTAAATCTCTACAACTTGATCCAAAGGATGAGCAGATTTAGCATTGAAGAATATGATGGAAGCCTTGAAGTAAAGGAAGAACTTTATGAACGTGTCTTCCATACGTAAATCTTTAGAGGCTGATCTTTGGAAAGGAAGACTTTATATGATTAATTATTTTTTAGAAATAACTTCATCAGGTTAAACTCAGCTTGTAATTGACAGTGAATATATGATACGAATGCAAGTAGCAAACACTCGTGAAGATGCCGTTGAAATGATCTTTATGATTATGAGACAGAATTTTCTGTTGCCGAAAAATATATGGCATTTTATTTTTCTCATAGAAAGCGATTAGAAGAGAGGAGCGATGTTGAAAAAATATCAGCAAGGAGTCTTTTTATTACTAAAACTAACGTCAAACAAAATATCCAGAAATTCTTTGACTAAATTAAAAGTGAACTGAATTTCATAGAAAAGAAATTTCAAATGAAATATATCACAGTACTGGTGACTCAAGGAACGAGCAGATTTAGTTTGTTTTCATTTATATGCAAGTGTTCTATTTGAACTGTTTACATGATTTTACTGTAAAGTAAAAAATATGTTCATCAAAAATCAATTGGTTAGTTGACTTTCATTTATCCTGATCCCAATTCACAACCTTCTAAATGGTTAAGCTAATCTGTGCGTCACATCAAATAATAAAACATTATTTTAGAACTTAGCAATTTCTTCCCTCAGATCAGATGAAAATACGCAATAAAATTTAGCATACTGACAGTAGAAATCAGCCAAGCCCTCTGTTTTGGAAGAAGCGCCTGATGCTCTCTTAACACCAAACCCACCTGTTGCAACTATTCTAAATTTGGGTGGTATTCTCATTGATCATAATTTATTCTCCCATGTTACCGATGTATTTTGCAAATATTACCGTAATTTTGCCGCTAGTTTGTTAGCTGGAATGCAGTTAAAATGATGTCAATTGTTTCATTCACTAAGTCATCTGTAATAATGCTCTTACAAAGTTCCGCTAATAGTATGTTTTGCCAACTCTTTTAAATTGTTTCCAGTTATTAATGCAAGTTGTATAATTTAGTGTTATTGATGGGAGAAAAGAATCAATTCAATGCCAGACAATGCGAAATCCAGTTTAACTACAATATTTCTGCTTCTGTATTACAGAAAGTGAGTCAGATAAATAAGGAACTGTGTCGGTTATATATTTCAATACATCACTAAATGTAGCAAAAAAAAAATTACGATCTGTAAAAATGATGCAACAGACATTTATTTGAAAAATGTCAATGGACAGAATGTAATATTACCATTGATATCAGTATTCTACTCATGTAAATCACTGAACAATTGTAGTTGTAAAACATTGAATCCACTTTTGAAAAACATATCCAACTTTTTCCTTCGCTCCCACCATGATCTCGCACCAATATTCGTGTTCTTGCAGCTGTAATTTCTCGCGCAGTCACATGACATTAAGCCCTCGATTTTAAAATATCCATGGAAAGGAAATATTGCTTCACCGGATATCAGCAATGCGTG
>NC_043008.1:13287281-13289781 GCF_006345805.1 Octopus sinensis
CAGAGGATCAGTTAATTCTGATTTTATCAACATATTCTCCTCTCAGATTCACGCACTTATTGCAGCGGTACTTCAGTTTTTCTAAGCCCTATAAAAGAATCATGTCTTCTGAGATACCTTTTATGTCCCGTGTTCGGATGCTACTCCGACTGCTACACTTCTCTATTGTTGTCTTGACATCTAGGCTTCTCCCTCTATATCTACGCATTGGGCTAGCCTACTTCATCGTCTGGGGGCACCCACACAACACCTTTAAAGCCACGAACATTTCAGCAGCCCTTCCTACATGAATACATACATCCATGCGCGTGGATACACACACATGAATGTATATAGGTTTGTAATGTGTGAGCGTGGATATAAGTATCTTATCTCCTGTTATTCTTTTATTACTATTCGGCATTCCACTCACAATTACATGATTTTTTTACAGTTTGATAATTTATTATATCGGTTTGTTTGACGAACTGCTGTCAATGGGGATGTAAACAAACACAGATGCCAAACGATGGTGGACAAACACATAGACACAGATATATACACACACGTACACGCACACGCATGTAAAAGCATGCGCACACACATACACACACGCACACATGCGCACACGCACGCACATACACACATAGGTACATACACGCACATATACACATACACAGATTTGAAAATCAATTTATATAAATGAAGGCTTCAAATGTTACCGTCTACGAAATTATTTCGCAAGTTATCTGACAGATCTGGGCCATAGTAGACGCCTCTGGTTAAAACGTGTCGACAGAAGAGCACCCAGGGGTTATGACCTGGATGCAACCAGCCCTCTTCGAATGTTAGGGGCCGAAGTTAAAGGCCGTAAACATTGTGTTAGGTGGGTTTTCTCTGAAGACCTTCTGCTGGCTTTCTGGCTCTCTCGGAAGCTGAGCACCTCTCTTTACCATTGAAATTTCTGGTCAGCTCTCTTTACCACTGAAATTTCTGTCCAGCTATCTTTGCCACTGAAATCTCTGTCCAGCTCTATTTACCACTAAATTCGCATGCCCAAGTTACGACCTCGTGAGTCTGTACTGGAAGCAATGTAGATTCAAAGCGAGCTTTTTAACTTCACAAACATATTTGCGCTTCTGTGTGGATGTGCATTCTTTAAATTGGTGGGATCGATAAAAAGTTGTTGTAGTATGTTGTGGAGTAGTTGTTCCGAATCTCAGCGATCGGAGTTAACATCAATTGGTGATTAACTTTAATATTGATTAGCACAGCATCATAAATAAAGATCCTCGAGATAGTATTGGCGTTTTACAGGATATTGTAATGTATATATACGACGGACTCCTTTCAGTTTTCGTCTACCAAATCCTCTCACAAGGCTTTGGTCGGCCCGACTCTATAGCGGAAGGGCCCCTGCCCGAGTTGCCAAGTTGTGGTAGTAAAGTAGAACCAATGTGGTTGGGAATAAAACTTCTCATCAAATAGCCACGCCTGCTGATTATTTTAGTCATTGGTATAGCCTGGTATCTAACAGAACAGTGTTGCACACTAACCTTTCCTTCTTAACTATGCCAGGATTTTGTTAGAATCACTCGTGACACATATTTCGTAATATTTGAAGATTTGCCAAAATAGACTCTGAAATTTCCATTTGTATCTTTGAACACACTAAAACATCGATCATTTAGTATGAATGACTAACTGTAAGGATATGGTGAATTCTCTCTCCATATTTACTAAATATATTGTTTTTTTTTCTTTATGAATAGAAATATTTCTGGGAACATTTAGTGGCCTTTATTATGTACAGTTAACATCATACTTCCCAATCGATTTCTTAAAAAAATATTTTGCCGGTCAATTAGAGGGCAATACTGGCAAGTATTCAAGACCAATAAACCAAGTCATTTATTGTCTCTTGTATTTAACATATTTTTTTTTGTGATATTTGGTTCTGAGCATCCAATTTGATTCTTTTATTTAGTTCATTTTGTTTTATTAGAAACCTCAAATTCCTTGGCGCATTTTAGATGGAGTATAATTTCTAGATGTTTATCATTATTATTATTATTATTATTATTATTATTATTATTATTATTATTATTATATTATTATTATTATTATTGCCTACGCCCCTTAGCGAAGGCGGGGGTATTGTTTTCAGTCATATTTGTTTGTTTGCTCGAGGACAAGATAACTCAAGAACCGCTGGATGGATTCGGATGAAATTTTCAGAGATGTTTGGCCTCGTGACTGGTACGAACTGCTAAGATTTGGGGAGGGATCCCGTACCGGACAAGGATTCTGGATTATTTTTCCTGCTTTTATTACTTAATTTTTGTCAGCGGCCGGGTTCATTGTTAGTATTCCCGTTTGTGAGAGAAGTCAAGCTTATTTCAGATATTCTCATTTTAAAAAATCCTCTCTGGCTAATTTTTGCGAGGACGTTGGTATTGCCATAACAGAGCTTTGCGCTCTCTGAGTGCTCTTGTTACTAATATCATCATCATCATCATTA
>NC_043008.1:13297281-13302281 GCF_006345805.1 Octopus sinensis
CTCTTATATCACACAAAACTTTCCAATACTTCTAATCTTTTAAAACAGTGTTTTTCTATTATCCTTTCTTAATTATATCTTACTCAGGCTTTGCTGGCCTAATTAATATAATCTTAATGACAATCTACCAGTTCAGTTTATCATAGTCATATTCAAGTGCTGTGAAACGTAACCTAACCGCCATACATTCGGCTACATCATCTGTTTGCAGTTAACTCTTTGGCTTCTAAATCAAAAGAATATAATATTAGTTTGGAGACTCCATATAAAAATGTATCATTTGATAAAGGCCTCAGATTTCAGATTATGTCTATACACGACAGGATTTTGTAGTGAGATGCAATTAGATAGTAATGAATCTACAATTTCTGCTTGAACTGAGCATATGATAGTTATCACATATATATATATATATATATATATATAATATATATATATATATATATATATATATAGAATCTAAAGTTTAAATCATTTACACCATCATTTGTGATAAAATCCCATTCTCCTTGTTGATTATATCCCATAATCTTGAACGCTAAACGCAAATAGCTAAGTAATTATTTGATTATCAACGGAACACAGAACATTTTCAATGGATCTTTTCAGTAAGTATCCTCGCAGGAATCCCTTTGTATCATCTAATGAGAAATCGTTATCAATAAAGCATTCGTGGGATTTATATTGCGTTATTTATTTGCTTAATTATTAATATATCCATCATGCCTCTTTAATCAGGTTTATTTCCTTTGTAATGCACTTGGCGGTTGTAAACATGGATCAACAGAGCCTAACTCAGATTGTTCACAAGGCTACCGTTTAAACTGATAGCGAAACATATGTGATGTTAATGAAGACACATTGCCCTTAGGGAACCCTGAACGTCATCTGTTAACAGCTATATTGTCTCAAGAACTGAATTTGCCATCAATTGGAAGTGCATTAAATAATACATAAAACCCAGTTACTGCCAGGTAAATTTCAGATTTAGCTTAGATTGATGCCAAGAAATCAAATTGATATGACAATGGAAAACAAATCGATGTGTCAGCTGGTTTATATATATACAGAACGGCTGGTTATTAAATCTTGCATGGTTTATTTTTGTGTAATTATTTATTGTTTGAATCTAATATTTGTCTAAATACATAATATATGATATAATATAATACATAATATGGCCAATATATCATTAAATTGCCGATGTAACTGTCTTTATACTTGCGCTGCACCTGCTCACATCCGTCTGCTAGCAATGAATCAAATTCACATCCAGCTATATCAGGCATGGAGTGTTGTTCGTTATATAATACTTTTTTATATCACACATTCCTTTACTCAAGCTTCATATTCATGCGCACACACATCATCTCACACAGGTAATCACATCGCCAACCGACACACGCACATGCACAAATGCAGAAGTATGGGTATATATATATATATATATATATATATATACCAGGACCAGCTTCGGCAACAGCCTGGGCTTCAAGGGCCCATAGCTTTTTAATATTCTCCCAAAGAGTCTGAGAAACTTGCACAAAGTAGATGTAGTGGTTCCTAAATCAAAGCTGGACATCTTCCTGTCAAGAGTCCCAGATGAACCTACCTCACGGCAGGAGGTGCAAATGAGAGTAGCTATATCAAACTCTATTCTTCACCAAGTGCCACATATTAGAAGAGGTTCTTCGTAATAACAGTGTAGCACAAAATTGCGGTGCATCAGCATGGCCGCAGCTCTGAGCTGAAACTAGAGAGAGAAAAAAATATATAATTAAAATTAAAATGAGGGTGAAAAAATTGGAGATTAATTTGATAACATCAATTTAACACCATTGGTCTAGCATATTAAAAAAATTGAGGTTCAGTAAATAGTATTACATACATATGAGAGGGATTACCACTATGTGGACAACCCCTATGCTAGAAGTAGACCTGTTATGGTCTTACCACTAAGAAATGAGAACATTTCTAAGTGGTAAGACCATAGCGGATCTACTTCTAGATGTACTTCTATTTCTCATATCTATATAATAGTATGTATATATATATATATATATATATATATATATATATATATATATATATATATATATATATATAAGCACATATGTATATATACTTATAAAAAGCAAAATCATATTGTTTTTTTCTAATTTCACCGCTGAACACACAAAATAAAAATTGCTAATATTTCAGGTTTTTCGCGTCATTTCAATTAATATGGCCATTCCACATACAATTGTGCACGTATTTTCCAAAAGTGATTTGGAGTGCCTGAATTGGTGTGTGTTTTGATCTATAAATATAGCTCCCAATAAATTTGTTGAGTGCTCTTCCTTCCTTTATCCACTCGTGTATATGTATATATATGTGTGTGTGTGCATGTGTGTGTGTGCATCTGTGTGTGTGCATATATATTATAAATATGCACATATATATAATATATATGTGCATATCTACACACACACAATATATCTATCTATCTCTCTACCTAGCTAGCTATATATATATATATATATATCGGATATTCAAACACACTGCTCACTCATAGGCTCTTCATGTACTTAGAAGGTGCATGTGCAACGCAGTTCATCACACATCATAAAAATGTAGTTCTTATAGGAAAATATCAATAAAAAATTAACATTTTGTACAGAATTTCCCATAAAATAGATAATGAGTTATGGAAGCACTATTCATATCACTTCAAAACATATTTTTAAAAAACGCTAACGTAAACGCAACGGAGACATACACACGTCGCAAGCAGGATGTGCACTTTCTTGATATAAGTATAACGATCAAAATTGTACTTTGTTTTGTAGAAGACTACCGTACACATTTTCTCAAAAATCTGCGTAAATGATTGTCACCTATTATACAATCATACTAAAATACCTGGATACAACTCACTCAATAAGAACTCACTACTTCAATGGACCATAAACAAAACTTGACTTTAAAAGGATTTAGATAATCCTATCAAGTGGTGCTATTAAGTTAGACATGACCGGGACCAATCTTAGGTCGAAACATATCTAAGTTTTCTTTTATCTTACTAAACAGTAGCACTCCATATTTGGATGGTGAGAGACTGAGAATGTCTAAAAATATCCGTAACCATGAAATTAAGGATCATTATCAAACAACAGATGAACGTTCACCTAACCTCAATTTAGATGTATTTGTATAGCAGATGGAGACTGTGGTCAAAACCTTCTTGGAGAGAGTTGTTGATTGAAGGTTATATGTGAAGAGGCGGGATTTGCCTCGCTGATATACCTGCGGAAAGAACGAGCAGTGGTTATCGGTAAATATCTATGACTTCACAAGTTCCAAGTTCTGGCATCTTAATTTCCCCAATTGTAACAGCTTACATTGCTATGTGTGGTACCAACTCTTCTTGTAAAACCAATATACAGGAGTGAGTGTTGAAAATTCCCTAGTTTGGAGTAAATTTGAATACAGGAGGATCAGTTAATTATGGTTTTATTCTCAGATTCACACACTTATTGTAGCGGTGCTTCAGTTTTTTTATAAGACCTGTCAAATAACTTGGAAGGTTAGTTCTCAAGCCAGGGCTTTTGCGAGTCCCATCAAGCCAAGAACGTTTCAACACTTCCTGGTATACACAAGCTCGTGTATATATATGCGTATGTGTTTTTTTTTTTACTGCCCACAAGGGGCTACACACAGAAGGGACAAAGAAGGACAGACAAACGGATTAAGTCGATTATATCGACCCCAGTGCATAACTGGTACTTTATTTAATCCCACCCCGAAAGGATGAAAGGTAAAGTCGACCCCGGCGGGATTTGAACTCAGAACGTAACGGCAGACGAAATACTGGTAAGCATTTCGCCCGGCGTGCTAACGATTCTGCCAGCTCGCCGCGTATTTGTTTGTCTCATATATACATCAAAGGCCCAAGTACGTTTCAAGTTATTCTCCTAAGAGCTTATTCATTTCTTTTTTGTATTTCTGCATAAGAAACTTGCAGTTTGGAATATTTGCCACATTTAGTTCTTGTTGCCGACAATTCCGGATAATCTCTTAGTTGTTATCAAGTTGTCAGGTTTGTTAGCGTATATACAGCCTCTTTCATTCTGAGCAGTCATTATCTATGAAAACCTCATCACTAGAATATGACAGTTAGGTTTCTGAACTAGGAATGATATTAAGTTAGACAAGTTAAAAGAAAAAGTAGCAACGTACATAATAAACAATACACGTTTCCATATGCGTGAAGTATATATTTATTCAATCATTCTTCTCAGTCTGCAGAGAAATGGCTAAAACATTGCCCTGTTTATAATTATACCATATGTTACATAGATAAATTTATTTATTGGCCACACAGGGCTGCACACAGATGGGACAAGTTACAAGGTAGAGCTTTTCTTTTGGGGGAGAAAAAAAAAGGTGGCGTAGGTTTTCGATCAAAATGGATCGTAAAAGGGAAAAGGAACAAAAGAAAAGAAAAATGAAAAAAGAAGAAAAAAGAGGAAAAAGGGGAAGAGGAAAAAAACGATCTATAGGGATCGTGTATCACAGTGTCATGATGTATGGTGTAAAGGGGAAAGCAAGTAAGGTTTATCCGTGGGAAGAAAAAGCCTACGAAAAAGACCACGATAACCTTGGTCACTATTGTTATATGTTACCACATTTGTTTGCAAGTGGGTAACCCTCTGCTTTCAATTTCTGGGTTCATAGGATTATGCTCAAGGTGGCTTCGTCATTCATACGTGCCATCCTTGCTACATTCACCCATCTTTTTTTAAAACGTTCGCTAGACAAAACTTGCCTCTCTACTCTCACTTTCCTTTTCAAGTGGTACTTGAAGAAGTTGATGAGAGGTTGATCGCGTATATATATATATATATATATATATATATATTATATATATATATATATAGTTGCATTTTATAGAAAAACCGACGACGAAGATGAGTATATGAACAGCAAGGAAGTTTATTAGTGTAATTCTTGTATGT
>NC_043008.1:13304781-13312281 GCF_006345805.1 Octopus sinensis
ACATATATATGAAATGACTGGCAATTATATAATTATATTTTATTGATTGTCTGTATATCTGAGATACAACTTACCTCTATTTTATAATTTGCTTTAGTATCATATGAAGAGTGCTGGTTATGCAGAATTTAACAAATTTGATATAAAATAAAATATCGCAATAATATTATTACAACGTTATTACCCGCTAATATAGGTATAATTAAGATTTAAGTAAGATTTTATGACTGCTACAGTCTAGCCGGTTCTATAATTTAGATCTAATTGAAACTTTACAAAATACATGACAATGATGACATTGGGTGTAAATATTAATCAAATCTATTTGTAATTAATTCTATTAATATTATAGGTCAGAGACATATGAAAGTGTGAAGAAGTATGATCTCATGACATATGATTCGATAACTGGCCATCAAGTGACATAGCAAGGTTCATTTCGAATAGGAAGTAATGTAGTTTGTAGTTCAACTCAACAGTGCCTGCAACGAATTAAGCCAATGGTTAAGGGCTTGCAGAAATAAGTCCGTGTGTGTGTGTGTGTGTTTGTGGGCGAAGGCACGTGGCATAGTGGTTCGGTTGTTGTACTCACGATCTAGCGATCGTAAGTTCCAATCCTTGACTGACTAGTGAAGGCGCGTAGTTTTCGCCCACGCATTTTCTAAACGACCCTCACCTGTCAGTCAGCGAAGCTGATTCAGCGTCAAACTAAAGTAATTTTATAGACGCCCTATGACTCGTCAAAAGACATTTAACAATATTTACAGTGCAAGGTATAATTTACATGGGTATAATTTAAACACAATTAATTGAATTGTGTTTAAAGTATATTTTATTCAATATTATTTCAAAAATGTATTAGCACAGGCATGATAAACTATATATAACATAATTTAGGAATTTATCATTATTTAAACGTTATCACAAGCATCTCAATTTAGGCGCTAATAATGAGTACCATAACAAATGAAAATTAACAATAAATATGAATTTATTGATATTTTGTAATGTGGTGTTTGAATTTTTCTAAATTCTCGTTAATATCTAAAAAGAAAATATTTTATGGTAGAAATTATAAATAACCTTTTGTTTATTAAAGCTAGTTTAATTAAAGTTGTTAATCGTTATTACTAACATATTTATTGCAAAAATTACTTTTTTATTACAAATAAATATTATAAAATATTGTAATTATTGTTCTTTAGTTTCAGTACAATTAATACACTTAATAAACCGTATTATAATAATTTTAGATATTGGAATGTATTTCATATTAAAGATTAATTCAGTTCGTGATATTACGATACAGTACTAATTATTTTAATTAAACTACATCATAACTCCTAGTAAACACGTTATGTTTAGGGGTGCCAATAAAAAGTAAAATAAACACACGCACCGCTTCAATGTCGTTTCCGTATTTTACCAATTGAGCAATCATATGGTTAGTTTTCTGTTGGAATGGTTTCGTCGTTATTCGTGACCTCATCAATGACTTTCCCTCACTCTTCAAATACTACCTTGTGTCTGTTTCTTTTACTCTCTTACCATTTTACTAGTTTCAGTCATTTGACTGCGGTCATGCTGGAGCACCGCCTTTAGTCGAGCAAATCGACCCCAGGACTTATTCTTTGTAAGCTTAGTATATATTCTTTCGGTCTCTTTTACCGGACCGCTAAGTGACAGGGGACGGAAACACACCAGCATCGGTTGTCAAGCGATGTTGGAGGGGACAAACACAGACACACAGACATATACATACGTATATATATATATATATATATATATATATATATATATATATATATATATATATATATACATATATATACATATATACGACGCGCTTCTTTCAATTTCCGTCTACCAAATCCACTCACAAGGCTTTGGTCGACTCGAGGCTATAGTAGAAGACACTTGCCCAAGGTGTCACGCAGTGAGACTGAACCCGGAACCTTATAGAAATAAGGTTTGTTGCCACATAATATTGTTATATAATAGAGGAAAGATGTTGCTTACCTTCAAGGGACATTGTATATCTAATTCTTCAAAATAGTTTATAATATTCTTCGTACAGGCAAAGATTAAGAGAGTTTTTTTGCCGCAAAATTACCAACCGGGATTCAACCAGATTGTAACATAGTGATACTTTTTATGACTTGTGCGGACTTTTAATCGGATATGGTCAAGTGCATAGTTCGCTTTATTAGACAATTCGGCTTATTCTACAATTAAACGAATTTAATTTTGCGGATAGTCGTGTAAATTTGTTTAAATGTACAACTGATCGCATTTGATCAGGATATGGTCAAATTTGGTTAAATGGACTTCTGTATTTAGCCAGGTGGGCGACATTTCGAATTTAGAGTTACAGAGTTGATTCAAACAAGGAAAAGTGTACAAAGAGCAAATAGAAAAGGATTTCGACAAAAACTTTTGAAAAATTTTTCAAACGATTTTGAGAAAAATTTTGAAAAAATTTCAAATGATTTTCATAAAAAAAATTTTGAAAAAGTTTTCAAACGATTTTGAAAAAGAAAATTTGGAAATGTTTCCAATGGATTTTGACAAACTTTTCAAAAAGTTTTCGAAGGATTTTGACAAAAATTTTGAAAAAAATTTTCAAAGGATTTTGACAAAACTTTTGAAAAATTTTCAAAAGATTTTCAAAAAATTTTCAAAGAATTTTGGAAAGAATTCCGAAAAATTGTCAACGGATTTTGAGAAAAATTTTGAAAAAGTTTTCAATGAATTTCGACAAAAATTTTTTTAAAACTTTCAAAGGATTTTGACCAAAATTTTGAAGGAACGTGGGATGAAATGCTTTGCTTAAACGCACAGCACATACCTCGGTCTAGAAATCGAAGCTAAATTCTTACGATTATAAGTACAACCGTTTTAACCACAAAGCCAGGCACCTATACACATACACACTCATATATGTGTGTGTATGAGAGAGGGGGCAGGGTTTGTACACAGAAGCAGATAGATAGATACATACATAACAGACAAACCAGTGCGTGTATGTGTTAGTGGCTGAGTCTATGTGTATTTCTTATTGTGCTTACTTCAGTCATTACGGTGAGACGAGATCTTGTTAAGTATCGAAATATATCGAAAACGTTGAGATATTATTTAGATCCCAGCCTACTTATTATTCTGTATTGTCGCATAGTCACGACTGTTATAGCTTCCATTTAGAAGTTTGAAACTTTGAACGTTTGATGGAAAGAGTTTAATAAACAGTAAATCTATAAAATAATAACGAATTCTCGAAATAGTTTCTTTCATTCTATAAAGGCTTTAATCACGATTCCATAATTACTTAATGCGGATGTTTTAGCCGCTGAACTACTAAAGTTTACAATAAGAATATTTATGTAATCATATAATATCAACTCTGACTTTCATCTAAAATTTATATTAGATATTATGCAGTAGAATATAAAATCTACTACCGGATCTACTTAAATTGCCAGTTGAAGCACATTAACACACCAACAAAGGCATCGCCAAGATTTTTATGATATGACAACAAAAGTGTCTCTGACGACAAATATGCGCAGAGATTAAACATATGCCACGTAAGCGATTGTTTATTAAGATATATTTCAAACACATTACCCGAGAAAAACTTCATCCTTCTGCAAGTTTATGTTTGTAAAAAAAAGTTTATACCACGTCTGCATAAAGTATAGAGACAATACCATAACATAATAAAACATAGAACGGCATATAGCTATTTAAATAACAGTTTCTATAGATATTTCTATAGATATCTTATATGGTCATTTGTAAAACAAACAACTTGTACCCTTTTTCATGATATATAGAGCCACTCTGGAATATATTATGGGAATTCCTCCCCCACTATAAGTTTTAATGCACTAAAAGCATTTCCCTTGCGAATGCGCTGCTGGAATTGGGATATATTTATTGTAACCGTGAGTCTTCTATATTACCAAATACTGTTGAAAATATTATATTACAAGCCATAAATGAAGAGAGGGTTATAAGATTAGATCTTACCTAATCAAGAGAAAAATGGAAGAATATAAGACATGTAAACGATTTACGATGAAATGGAATGAGGTGAATATCAACTTGGGATTTTTACGGTTTGAACGGCAGTTTTTTTCTAACGGTGTCATATGAAATTGTCACCTATAATTATGACCCGAGTATCGATCTATTGCATTTCAATCTGTTTTAGGGATTAGGGGTAGGGGGAAGGGTATCTAGTTTTCTTCACAAATGTAAATAAACCCAATCTGTTTCTTAAACGAGGGACATATTCATACGGCACAGAATGTTTTTTTTTTACCTCAATAGACGTATTTGATTGGTTGAAATTTCAGAAATTGAAGAAAAAGAAACAACGAATATCTTAAAAACTATAGAAGTTTCTCAATAAAGTCAAAAGAAAAAGATGTTTTATAAATACATTCTACCAAGTACACGAAGTTTAAAAGTGTTTAGTTACGTGGAAATTATTTTTAAAAAACTGCCGTTCAAACCGAAAAGATGCTCAACTTGTTTTATTATACAGTAAATATCAGAGCGTAGAAATAATCTTCCCTAATAAAGACACAAATTCCTAAATTTGGAGAAGTGGGCTGTTCGATTACATTAGTCCCAGTCATCAAACATGTACTTATTTCATCGAACATGGAACGAAGAAAAGCAAAGCATTCCTAGGTGGAATTTCAACTTCGGTGCATTGATAATAACCACAAAAATCATGTAACGTAAAAGAATTGACTTCAAATTTTTGGGACAAGGTTCACATCATGTTATTAGGCATGTTTTAATTTTTTGATATGTGTGTTTCCCAAAGTGACACGCAATGGGACAGGACTCGGTATCATGTGGTTGGAAGCATATCTCTGAACCAGCAGCCGCCCCCGATACTTATATCTATACGTGTAACTAAAAGACTACCTTACTCGCGTTTGTTACTAGGCTAGAAACTAACATTACTCCCTAATAAACACACACATACACACATATACATATACATACATACTCATATATATATAAATATATATGTGTGTGTATGTAAATATATATATTTAGGTGTGTGTGTGCGTGCTCATGTAAATATATATTTTTTTCTCTCTTTTACTCTTTTACTTGTTTCAGTCATTTGACTGCGGCCATGCTGGAGCACCGCCTTTAGTCGAGCAAATCGAACCCGGGACTTATTCTCTGTAAGCCCAGTACTTATTCTATCGGTCTCTTTTGCCGAACCGCTTTTTCGTTTTTTTCCTTTGAGCCACGGGAGGGTGGAGTTCCTCTGCCTTGTCCAGCATATCCTCCATTCCTCCCACAGCCCTCGTTCCTCCGGTAGGCAACCATTGTTGTCCACTGCCCACTTTTCGTTTTCTTCCTTTTTTCCAGGACGCTTCCACCTCCTCGACTTCCTCCTTCTCTCCCTCCAATGGGGGAGCAGAGAGTGGTACTTCTATTAACTGCTCCAGAACTCTATTGTGGTCCTTGTGGCAGTTCTTCTTGATATGACCGGGTTCCAGGCACAGGTGACACTTGGGATTGTCCCTCAAGCATCACCGGATACTTAGACTCGGCCTTAAAAAATCTGGAAAAGCCAAATTTTCGGCTGATTGGATCCATCGAGTAGCTTGGTACTGCTGCCACCCAGTTCCCAGTGGATAGAATCCTCTATCCACTCGAGCTCAATTCTGGGTGGCAAACTGCAGACCCAAGCCCTTGTTAATTTCTCTCAAATTAAATCATTTTGGAGACGAAAGACACCTCCAAATAGCAGTTCTCACAATTATGTGAGAAAAACACACGTCTCTACAGCAGGCAGACCAAAAGCTCAGAATCCAGTGAGGACTCCTTGCTGGTACAAACAATAAACCTTACGGACAACGAATCCCACTGGACTCGAAAAGCAAAAAGTCTTACCTTACAGTAGAGCGTCTTTCAATAAAATTTTCGTCCGTTGCACACCAGCGTGGCGACTTCAATTGTACAGTGACGAACAAGCTTCTGACCACACCTGTATATACTCTATAGACTTAAACTATGAACTTCCATCTATGACCTCCTCAAATAAAAATAATATTGAAAATGGAAGAAAATATTTTACCCCGCTGTCGAGAAATGTTATCAATGCCTGAACGATGTAGTTACGTATCGTATTTCTGAACTCCCTAAATCCATCCATTCTCGAATATTTAATGTGTGTTTTTCAAATATGAATATATGCTACTGGACGACGCTAAAACTAATTGTGGAATTATAGTAACTCATGCACCTTATCAGGGAAAGCATGACTTATCGTACCATGCAGCTGTTGTTTCAACAACAAAATATTTTGAAGCTAAGGTTTACGATTTAATTTATATTATATATTTTATGCATGAATAAATAATATTGATATATACTTGTGCCGTTTGACTTCAATACCTCTTCTTCAAGATTAATAGCTATTAAGTCTAAATATGGATATTCGCTTACATATGTAGAGTGAATGGAGATAAAAACAGATCAAATACAAATGGCTAATATCAAGTCACAATACTGTTTATAATATGCATCTTATATACTCCTACGATCATAATGAATGTGATAAGTATGATAAACGGAAAACATTTTTTAAATGATGAGAGCATAAATGTTACATTTTATTATAAAACCGACAAACTTCCAGTCTAAGCAATAAATATATTTTAAGCCATTGTGAATATAACATTGAAATACACCGCAGTATTACGATGTTTAAAACAAACCTTTCTTCGTGCCAATAACGTACATTAGCAAAAGTAATTCAGACATACCCATGTGTGCTCATTGTTTAGTTGCCAGATCAAAGAAATACGCTTTCAGCGCTTTTTCGCTTCCTGGCAAGCAGCCATTATTCCTATTTTCGTTTCATCCAGATTCTCTCACGCATCTTTGCCCCCGGTTTCCTATTTTCTTTTCTGTTACAATTACCATTACGATACTTGTAAATCTCTCTCTCAATTTCTCTCTCTCTCTCATTCTGTCACTCTCTCTCTCTCTCTCTCTCTCTCGCTTTCTCTAAATTTTCATTCCATAATTTCTATTCCGTTCTTTTATTTCCTTTTATATCACTTCCCCCGCTTTTGAATCTCCAACTGCTCTTATTTTATACCTTCGTTCTGTTTCTCATTTTTCACTGATGCATGTATTCTCTTGTCTTCAACAAACTTCTATTTCCTTTCCAAACTGATTTTTATTTATTCTTTTTATTCGTCAGTTCTTTCATTCTTCTACTTCAGTCTTCGTAAACAAGATACATACAAGGAATAACTTTTACCCAGTTCCCATTCATGTCCTTTTGTGACAATTCAGATTACATTCTAGTTTAGAAAATTAAAATAGCATCGCAAAAACCGTACACTAATACCTTCAGGCAAAACTATTCTAATTTTGGGATTCCAGTTTCGTTACTACTATTAATGACTAATGACTCAGGAAGTGTAAGGAACTTCGATTAATCTTTTTCAATGT
>NC_043008.1:13317281-13349781 GCF_006345805.1 Octopus sinensis
ACCATTTTACTTGTTTCAGTCATTTGACTGCGGCCATGATGGAGCACCAGCTTTAGTCGAGTAAATTGACCCCAGAATTTATTCTTTGTAAGCCTAGTATTTAGTCTATCGGTCTCTTTTGTAGAAACGGCTATGTTACGGGAACACAAACACACTCGCATCAATTTCAAGCGATGTTGGGGGACAAACACGATCACACACACACATATATACGATGGGCTTCTTTCAGTTTCCCTCTACCAAATCCACTCACAAGGCTTTGGTCGGCCCGAGGCTATAGTAGAAGACACTTGCCCAAGGTGCCATGCAGCAGGACTGAACCCGGAACCATGTGGTTCGTAAGCAAGCTAATTACTACACAGCCACTCCTGCGTCTAAGTTTATGTTATACATCTATGTCCTATATGTATTTGTGCATTTAATTTGTATCATCTGCATCGGACAAATTGCTCTCATACAATATATGTTTGATTGTCCTCATTTACCTATGTTTAAGAACTTTCTGCTTTAAATTATCTTAGATATTACCGTCACAGAAAAAAACAATTAAGAAATCATTCATTTTTATTCATCCATTTTGATTATTAATGACGTGCTATATATTAATTTCATTTAAAGGTGGCGTATCGTTAGCACGCCATGCGAAATACTTAGGGGTATTTCGTCTGCCGTTACCTTTTGCGTTCAAATTCCGCCGAGATCGACTTTGCCTTTCATCCTTTCGGGGTCGATAAATTAAGTACCAGTTACGCACTGGGGTCGATGTAATCGACTTGATCCGTTTGTCTGTCCTTGTTTGACATCTCTGTGTTTAGCCCCTTGTGGGTAGTAAAGAAATAGGTATTTCGTCTGCCGTTACGTTGTGAGTTCAAATTCCGCCGAGGTCGACTATGCCTTTCATCCTTTCGGGGTCGATAAATAAAGTACCAGTTAAGCACTGGAGTCAATGTAATCCCTTTGTCTGTGCCTGTTTGTCCCCTCTATGTTTAGCCCCTTGTGGGCAGTAAAGAAATATGTATATTAATTTCATTTAACCTGGTGATATCGATAATGTTGTATACCTTCACTGAATCCCTTATAATCGGACTTAAAGTTTTATTTGTTTATACTGTGTCATCTCGGAATTAATACAATATTTTGGAATTAGCCAAAACATGTAGAACGTTGGCATTTACATTCTTTGTTCCATAAAACTATACCCGGATTTTAAGTTTTCAAACACGTCCACACGTTCCATGTTTAATACTTTCCGTTGCTAAATTTTCTTCGGAAACCTATTGTTTGTAAATTTTCAATTATGTTGTTGCTGTAAGTCCCTTCTCTGTGATATACGTATATTGTGTTGGGTTTTGTAGTTTATATCCCTCAATTTCCGCGTGTTATTTTTATCTTATTGTTCTACTTACAAAAATATATATTGATTTCTTTTGATTATTTGTATTTTCCTTGTATTCTATATCCCTATTTCTGTAGTCTGCTATTATGAGAATGTATCTACTTTAAATTCCCTAGTTTCTTTGGATTTGCGTTTATTTTTAGATCCGGATCAAGGTTATTGCCAGTTTCAAAATTTATTGAAGAATTTTGTCATAGTTTTCTTTTTCTATTTAGAATGGGGTTTTATAAGACGCATGGAGAAATATATTTCTTTCCTGCTCATATATATTTTTTTTGTATTTCCTTTGCAAAACTCGCAGAGCAGGATCAGGCCCTTTATTTATAAAGTCATTCATATCGGTCAAGTCGGCGCGCTGGCAGAATACACCAGGCATTTCGTCCGACATTCTGTTGTGAGTTCAAATTCTTCGGTGTCGATGCAATAAGTACAAGTCGATCTCTGGGGTGAGAAATTGCTAGCCTCGTGCATATACATGTGTATATGCATATATGTATATTTTATATAACAAACCCAATCATATATATTTGCATCAGTAGCTCCATATCAGTTCATCTGGATTACTTTTATAGCCACTCAATATACAGCGGATTTATTCATCGATAAACTCATCGAGATGTTAGTTTGAATTATTTGTTTTCTATATTGAGCATCTCCTGATCTTACCTTTTGAATAGACATACATACATACATACATACGTAAACTAAAAATATCACCCACATCATAAAGAGTTATCCAAAAATGTCATCATGGTATTATCTACCCATTGACATATGGTGTTGAATAACGAGATCTGTCGAACATTGTATAACGAGATCCGTCGAACGAATAACCCCGAGAGCAAAGAAATAAGAGCCCACAGTTTGGTGGAAGCCATAGCCACTCATAATAAAAGGGACTACTGGTAGAAAGTCTCAGTGAAAACTTCAATAAAATGTAAACACAATAGACCTGATATAATGGTTTGGGAGAGAGTAGTGAAACTGTACAGTTCTGGAAACCAGCTACCCTGCGGATGTTAATATAAAGCTGAAGATCAGTGAAAAAGAGAATACCTACCCTACGTTGGACTATTGAGAAATCTACAGTCATTCTATCCGGATTACAAGTTCAGGTTTATGCCTGTAATTATTGGGGCGGAGAGATATGTAACACCCTGCCTAAATACCAGTCTTGAAAAATTAGGTTTCTCAAAACTGGAAATGAGAAAATTGATTCGATGGCTGTAGATCCAAACCCTCACCGTAATTCTAAAAATCTGTAAGACTTTCCAGAAGTTTATCATTTAAGGATATATGAGCATATCTACGAATGCAAGTATATGCATGAGAAGATATACATAAAACAAAAGAAACAAACGACACGTATACGTAAAAACATATATGCATATAAAAATAGCCATGTTGATGTTGTTGAAATTCCAATGAAGGAGAGCGTTGGATCTAGTTTAGAAACTGTTTCTTTCCCTCTTAGCCAGAAATGTTGAAATAAAACTTAATAACGACATTCATATACTCTCTCTTTTACTCTTTTATTGTTTCAATCATTTTGACTGCGCCCATGCTGGAGCACCGCCTTTAGTCGAGCAAATCGACCCCAGGACTTAGTCTTTGTAAGCCTAGTACTTATTCTATCAATTTCTTTTGCCGAGCCGCTAAGTGACGGGGACGTGAACTCAACAGCATCGGTTGTCACGCGATGTTGGGGGGGGGGCAAACACACACACACACACACATATATATATTCATAAACATATATATATATATACGACGGGCTTCTTTCAGTTTCCGTCTACCACATCCACTCACAAGGCTTTGGTCGGCCCGAGGCTATAGTAGAAGACACTCGCTCAAGGCACCACGCAGTGAGACTGAACCCGGAACCATGTGATTGGTAAGCAAGCTACTTACCACACACCCACTCCTGCATGCTTTGAAAGTAAAATTATTTAACACGAAAAGTAAAATAAGGATACAATGATTAACACAACATAATTAAAATCTGCAAAATATGAACAATTTATTGTTCAAAGTTTTAGAGCATTCACCTTTTTTGCCTTTTTTCTAATGCTTATATTGTGGTTTCAGCGAATCGAAATTAACTGTCAAATTATTCTGAGTGGTTTGGCGTTAAGAAACGCTCTTATTTTCCGCAGAGCAATGTTCCAATGTCATATAATGGATTTGTGGTTATTTTTTTTCTAACAACCTATCTGTTACATGTTTCCAATATTACAAATCTAACTTCTCCGAAGAGACGTGGATTACCTAATTATTTCGATTTGATTTTCAAAGAACATCGAACTTCATTTCTTATTTTTTTCGCAATGTTCATTGATTTTCCTATGTAAGGACACCTTAATTCCTTTTCTAAATTTGTTACTTTTCACCTGTGTTAATTGTTTTGTGTTGCTTTTCATTTGGGGATTTCTTTCTTTTGTTTCTTTCCAAATTTTGGACACTTTTCTCTGCAGCCATCATCTCTTAATCCCGAATCAATAAATGACTTTTAAACTATTCTGCCGAAGGAAATCGAATATCCGAAAAGAAAAGTAACAAAGCTAGCCATAGAAAGTACAGGTCTCAGAAGCATCCAACTTTACCAGCATCACTATTTTACAAGCTGCAGCTCAAGTTGCAATGTTGAATGAAATATTTGCGTTGTAACAGAACTAGAAGGCAACGACCAAAGTCCCAAAACTCGATCAAATACAGAAATCGCCGATCAGGTTCCCGGCTTCAGATCATACGTCATACAAGGCGAACAAGTTAAACTATGACTTGTCAACTGTTAAGGAAGGGTTGACTTCGCGTCTATTTCTAACACTTTGTGCAACACCATAACTTCATAATCTGCAGAGCTTTGACTGATTGTGTTCTACAAACTAGAGCTTATCTATCCTACTGCTTTCTTAGTTTTTCGCTGCAATCTTTTCCCATGTTCTTTCCCATTAATTTTAGTTCCCTGTGGCAAAACTGCAATGAGATACAGTATTTCCGCACCATATCGCGCTTCACCTATCGCGGTTTATTTATCGCGGTTTATTATTTAAGCTTACGTCGATACATCAGTGGTGTTGTTTTGCATTTATAATAAAAGAAGTATATACAAATTATCAAAGTAAGTAAGAAATATAAAGTGCAGTACCGTTTCTTCTTCGCGGATTTTCCCCTATCGTTGGGGTTTTGGAACTTAAAACACGCGATAATTGAGGAATTACTATAGATCTTACTTTGACATACGTAGCTGTTATATGTCTAGCAGTGTACCACCAATTTTCATGCCCTTTGGGTGCACATAAATTGGTAGATTTATATATTTTTGTGTCGCTTAGTGAATGGGTCCCCCCTCCTGCAAATCGCTTCTCATGCCCTGATTACATGTCATGTCTCGCCAGATTTGCTTTAACGATCTGCTCATATTGAAATACAAAATGACACCCAGTCACGGATGCACCTTGTCTCTAATCTTTGTGTGTCAGAGAAAAGTCTTGTTCTAAACATTACTTTAAACTTTTTTCCGGAATTTCATATTTATTATAATGTTTAGTACGAGTCTCTCTACTAGAGAAGCAGTACCATTAGCAAAAAGAAGAAAAGATGTGTACAGACTATTCTCATTGAAAGAAATCAATAATTTAATCTTCGGATACAAGAAAGAATTTCAAACAAAGAAAATGAACGTAAGATGAACAAAATATAAAGAGATAAAGATAACAAGAAGCATGGCAACGCAAGTAACAGATACCATCTCGACTAAAGACAATCAATTCAAAATAAGAAAACGCATATTTGACGACATAAAAAGTATTAACAAGAAAGCAGACACGCAAATAAACTTGCTGTCAAATTAAGAACATCATGAACAAAGGACAACAGTCAATTTCACTGACAAGTATTTTTTTAAAACTTCAACCACACACAGCCGGGAAGGAAATACATTTGGAATATCTACATAGATAAGATGGCTGTCACCTCGCCTGATCAAATCTTTCAAGGGAGAAAGAAAGTTATTTATATCTCCAGTGACTGCAGCATAAAATGCTTCCTCTTCCCCCCACCAAATGAACCGTTTGATATATTTTTAACTGCTGTATGATGAGATATCTTCTATTATTTGATTTATCTGGTGCTGGAATTTCTTTCTAGACTTTAAGCGTGAGAGCGGAATGAAAAAAGAAATCTTTGTATGTGGTGCTTCTTCTATACGAGTATTACTGTCAAAATACGACGGACCACCGTAAAAAGTAATGGAAACGATGTCGATAATGTCTTCGTTATGAGTTTTGTGTCACACTACTGGCAAGAAACCAGCGCCCAAGTGAAAAGGAATGGTTAGTGACCTTATGTAATTTTAATGATGCCGAAGATAAGCATTTATACAAGCAAGTCTGTTGCAGATGACACAGAAGAATAGACAACGAGAAAGATGCTATAAGACGAAATGCAATGACTACTACATCAATAAGTATATTTTAAAATATTTCTACCCAAATAACTCGAAAAATCTCAAAAGAAAAGGCGGAAAAGCTACGAGTAACAAGTGAAGGTCTCAGAAATATCCATATTTACCAGTATTGGAGGAGGTTCACCAGCTGAAGTTCCAGTTACATCTACGAGATGTAAGAAGTTATTCTCATCGTCCTACAGTTCTAGTCGAACACCAGACTCCCCTAATAACGATCGAATCAATAGCCAGACTATAGAGCCGCCATCCCGATTATACACACACGTCAACCTCATCGGTTTGCATCTATGTGGAAGAAAGAGTAAGTGAACATGAGACTAGAAAAGCGAAAGATTTACTTCTTCCCCAGCATGACCATCTGACATCTGTGTAGCACCTGAAGTTGTTCTGGTTGGCGAATTTAATATTTCAGCTTTTATACAATTCCGCAAATTTCTCAAAACTTTTTGTCGTACAATTTGGTGGGATAATTCATAAAACATACTTTCAAGTGTATCACAATTTGATTATACTCCAGCGAGCTAGAGTTGTCGAACTAAAAGAAGAAGAGGAAAAGGAAGGAGCAGTGGATAGAAAGAGAGCAAGGGTAGAATCGCCATCGAAAAACCGAAAAAAGAAGAAAGGAAAAAAGAAAATAATTGATGAGAAAGAAACAGAGAATCGAAATCTGGAAGTGGAGCAAACAACAAGTAGATTAAGGGAAGCAGGAAAAGAGGAGAAAATTAACAAGTGGAAGAACGCATGAAAGTTCTTGCAAAAGAAGGAAGACCTAAGGGACGGAACTTGAGAATGATGATATTTTACGAAAAAGGTACGGAAATCGAAAAGAGATTATCGATAATGAAAGACTAGTAAGAGTGAAATTGAATCATGAAATGTTTGATACAGACCGGAAAGCAGTGTTGCTGGAGAAAGAAAGAATAGGTAAATTAGTAGAGTTGTTCCCCGACATTGTTATAGGGACCAGATTCTGTTTGCGTTACGACAGTTTGCCCAGCCTGGTAGAGCTGGAGGAACTGACGAAGCACATAACTGATGGAGAATTCGGATAATCATGAACTGTATACATGAATAGTAAAATGGTACTGCGAGCTTTGGTGGGGGGGGGGGGCTCGTAAGCCATTGCATTTCTTTTCATTCGATTTTATGGTCACATATATTTTCATTATACAATTTATGTACCCCACGTTTTGTGTTGTCTGTCTTCGTATTGACCCCTCTTTTTTACAGGTTATATGCCGATAATAAAGAAAGACTTGTCGAACTATGTTCTAGTAGGCGTTAAGCGTGGAGGCGCAATGGCCCAGTGGTTAGGACAGCGGACTCGCGGTCATAGGATCGCGGTTTCGATTCCCAGACCGGGCGTTGTGAGTGCTTATTGAGCGAAAACACCTAAAAAGCTCCACGAGGCTCCGGCAGGGATGGTGGTGATCCCTGCTGTACTCTTTCACCACAACTTTCTCTCACTTCCTGTTTCTGTTGTACCTGTATTTCAAAGGGCCGGCCTTGTCACTTTCTGTGTCACGCTGAATATCCCCGAGAACTACGTTAAGGGTACACGTGTCTGTGGAGTGCTCAGCCACTTACACGTTAATTTCACGAGCAGGCTGTTCCGTTGATCGGATCAACCGGAACCCTCGTCGTCGTAACCGACGGAGTGCTTCCTAAAGTAGGCGTTAATGATTTTTTTATGTCAAAAGAGTTAATTTCTCGTCGATATCTCTTACCTTCTTTGTCAATATTAGGGCCGTGGTCTTAAACTGGAGATCTTTGTGAGATGGTTGGAAACTCAGCAACAACCTCCTTACATGATTATTGGCCAAGTCGATCGTGAAAATCTGCTCATTGGCCTATTTATTATTCCTTTTTTTATTCTGGTCGTCTGTAAATTCTTGTTTCTAAACGTTTTGTTCCCGTTCCCGTCAATGAAGTTGATTTCCTATTAGTATTTGTGCGACCTCGTTTTATAATTTTTTTTTCTCATATCCCTGTTAAATGTAAAGAAAAACAATAATTGCTTTTCCCAAAACGTCTTATGCATGCATTTCCTCAAAACGAATTAAGTCTTTCTTTCAGTATTCGGAAACTTTTTTCTTTTCTCTCGATAAAGTTTTCTTGTACAATTTTCTTTCTGGTGTCGGTTCTTTATTTTCCATTTGCCAAAGAATTCTCAATTTAATTTTATATGATTTCTTTAGATTTTTCTTGGAGTATGTGTAAAGTGTGTCTGTCTCTAATTGAATGAAACCCGTTTACCCTCATGCTTCCACAACTTTCGAATAGATTAAACTAGTAATTCTATTTCAATTAGGGTAGTTTTTTCTGGTACAGAGAATTACTGACGCGGTCCTGCTTCATTCACTTATTCTTTTATAGAGTTGTTATTCGCAGGTAGCTTTCTCATTTATTAACAATGACACACGTTTGCTGGTTCTGCTTAGTTTTGTTTCTTTTCTTTGATAAATTTACTGCGGTCCTCCTCGCTTAATACTCAGATCTGTTATGGATATATATCTATGTATTTTGTTAAGTGTAATGGTGGTCACATTGTTTGTTATTCACTATATTTATTTGAATGTTTCCACGAAGATTACTATGGAACTTACCATTGTATTGGATTTTACTTTGGTTTCTTTGCCTACTTTCGATTTTCAATAATGTACTGTTTTTATTATTTTTTTTTTGGTTTTCTTCTCTCGTGTCTTCTATAGCATTTTCACTGTGTTTTGATGGTTCTCGTTTGTAATTGGTATACTTGTTTCTGCTTTATGTTTTTCATCTTTTATTCAGTATGAGGTTACTTGCACGCTGTTGAGTCTCCGGTTTAATGCTTTTATTCTTTTCTTGTAGGTCATAGGTTTATGTGTGGTCATCATTTTATATCGTTATATTTTCAATAAACACACTTCACGAGTTGATCTATTACCCTTTGGCAGGTACTTTGACAGTGCTAATCATAAATATTCTTACATATGAAAGCACGATCATATTCTTTTATCACCGTTGATCATAGCCTGTGTTATCATCGTGGCAGTCGTTTTGAGGTATAGTAAGAATGTGACAGTCTATTGTAGTGTTCACGGGTATGTTTTATATTTTTCTTCTAATTTTCTTTTAAATATAGACACTAGCAATAAGTGACACCTGTTTCTTATTGGCATTAACATTTTAAGAAACACATATGACATATATGCTTGTCTGTTAAATATACTTTCTTTCCGATCTGTGTTTGTCTTCGAAAGAGATATGTTAAACTTGACAATCATTTTATGGTCTATAAATATGAAATATGTCCACTATCCTGACTGTTTCTCTTAATATGATATTCGGAAATATTTACACACTTCAAGCGACACACGACACTGATAACCGCTAGACTGGCTGGTTGCCTAATTATGACTCTGTAAGTGTACTTTAAGTGCATTTTAAAATTATTTAGGTGAGGTGCTCGTAGTTCATCGTTATCAGGTATTTATTTAAAGCTGACAGCTGGCTAAAGTTCTATAATGGTTATTACTTTTGTAACAATGATTCACATTCTAGTTCGGAATCTTTGGATCTTTTCGGTTTGAACGACAGTTTTTTTTTTCTAGCGGTGTCATATGAAATTGTCACCCATACTTATGACCCTAGTATCGATCTATTGCATTTCAATCAGTTTTAGGGTTAAGGTTAAAAGTGGGGGGAAGGGCATCTTTTTTTCTTCACAAATGTAAATAAACCCAATCTGTTTCTTAAACGAGGGACATATTCATACGGCACAGAATGTTTTTTTTTACCTCAATAGAAGTATTTGATTGGTTGAATTTGCAGAAATTTAAGAAAAAAACCCAACAAATATCTTACAAACTATAGAATTTTTCAATAAAGCCAAGAGAAAAAGATGTTTTATAAACACATTCTACCAGTATACGAAGTTTAACATTTTTTAGTTACCTAGAAATTATGTTAAAAACTGCCGTTCAAACCGAAAAGATCTGAATCTTTTTCTGCTCATCAGAAACTCTCTTATTTATGTTCTATCTAATATCCTATTGATTTGCCAATATTCCTTGATATTTCCTGTCTAATATTCAGGTTTTCGTTACATTTAATCCTTCCTTCCTTCCTTCTCGAGACATGCCATGCTCATAAGGACTGGTGTCCCGGTTTCAGCGCCGTAGAAATTCCCCAGCTGGACGGCACACCGGTTGGTCGCAGCATTACTCATTTTTGCCAGCTGAGTGGACTGGAGCAACATGAAGATGAAGTCCAGGAATCGAAATCACAACCTTACGATCATGTTTTCAACACCCTAACCACTAAGCCACGCGCCTCCACAATATTTCAAAATAAACTGACTGATTTGTAAGCTCGATTTTGCAATTTCTAACATTTTCTCTAGAAGAAAATACTAGAGCCCAAGGAACTTCATAGTTCACGTTGCATAATACGGGGATTAACTTTTTTCTATATATATAATACTTGTGTGACACCTTTTTTTCAAAAACGTATTTAGAATGTAAGTTTCTTTAAATATTTTTTCTTTAGTCTTTTAAAATATTCCGATATACTATAAACTATATGTATTATTCAAGTTGCTTTTCATTAATATATTTCTCCATGAACTTTAATTCTACGCCCTTGAATAATTTAGTTGATATCTAACTGAAGACAATAACTCAAATGAAAATATTACGATCAACGGTTTAAATTCATGGACAAACAAATCTATGATTAACAAATAGTGAAAGCGCAATGGCCCAGTGGTTAGGGCAGCGGACTCGCGGTCATAGGATCGCGGTTTCAATTCCCAGACCGGGCGTTGTGAGTGTTTATTGAGCGAAAACACCTAAGAGCTCCACGAGGCTCCGGCAGGAGATGGTGGTGATCCCTGCTGTACTCTTTCACCACAACTTTCTCACTCTTACTTTCTGTTTCTGTTGTACCTGTATTTCAAATGGCCGGCCTTGTCACTCTCTGTCACGCTGAATATCCCCGAGAACTACGTTAAGGGTACACGTGTCTGTGGAGTGCTCAGCCACTTACACGTTAATTTCACGTGCAGGCTGTTCCGTTGATTCGGATCAACCGGAACCCTCGTCGTCGTAACCGACGGAGTGCTTCCACGACATCCATTGATTAACAAATAAAATATGCAATTTCCATTATCGAATGTACACTTCTAAATATATTCGAACGCTTTCACTTGCTATTTCGTTCGAATTACTGATCATTCTTATATACAATTTTGGGCCCGATGTGTAATTTGTAGCATTATCTTATTACATTTGCGATCATTAAGGTAGCAAACAGACAGAAAAGTTAGTGTGCCGGATAAAACGCTTAGCGGAATTTTACCTTTACGTTCTGAGTTAAAGCACCACCGTGGTCGAATTTCGGGGTCGGTAAACTAGGAACTAGTTGATCCCTTGAGTCCATGTAATCGGCTTACCCACTGCACCGAAATTACCGGCCTTGTGTCAAGATTTGAAACCAATATGTATATACCGACTTATATAAAATCATTTTTGATTGTTGTAGTATTCGTGTTTTTCATATTACATATAGACTACCTTTGGGGAAGGCAAGTGGCTTAGTAGTTAGGGGTATTCTACTCTCTATTGTAAGGTTGCGAGTTCAATTGCTGGCAGTATGTTGTGCCCTTGAGTTAGACACTTGACTTCTCGTCCACTCAGCTGGCAAAACTGAGTTGTACCTGTATTTCAAAGGGCCAGCCTTGTCACATTCTGTGTCAGGCTGAATCTCCCTGAGTACTACGTTATGGGTACGCGTGTCTGTGGAGTGCTCAACCACTCGCACGTTAACTTCACGAGTAGGCGGAACCGACGGTGTGCCCGTTCGTATCACCTTCGTTCGGTTACAACTCTTCGCTATAGAATGCCTGTGCTTTGAGTATATTTCTCCTTTTGTCTATGAATGTTTATTCCTTGTCTGATAACATAAGTTCGAATACTAGTTTTCTGCTTAAAAGTGATACTTTACGCTGCATATCGTTTCGCTCTCAATTGGCAACCCGGTGGTAAAGGAGTTTTTATCTATGATATTTTAATTTTTATGATTGTTTCCAAGTTTGAAGATGAGGATAGGCTGATTTTCAGTGGTGTCTGATATTACTGGAATCCAAAGTGCATTTTATGTCGCAAGCGATGAAAAGCACCGTCATAATTTGAAGGACTCAACAAAAACATTTCTCGGTGAACGGGCTCATGATAGTAAAACCGACAAAAGGGTTTCTCAAGAGAGAAGTAACAATATTTTGGAGGGAATAGGACCAATATTTACACCATCGTTTCTACCCTTCATTAGTATACATTGATGAAATTAGTAAACATTCACACACATGTGTGTGTATGTTTGTGTGCGTTTGTGTATCTTTGTGTATTTGTCCATGTACGTGCCACAATAAGTGCACCCGTGGCCATTTATGATGAATTCTATTTCAAAGCGAAATTTTATATACTTTTATTCAAATAAAACTAATGCATTTCGTTCTGCAGCTGTTACAATTTATTGTGGATGTTTCATATTTGATAAAAAAAAATTTTGCTATTGTAATTTTCATTGACAAAGAGACTGTTTCATACAATCCGATGCCTCTCGGATGGTTTTCAAACATTATTCAGTTGTATAAAGCGTTACTTTTTGAAAACGATTTGAAACACATCGCGCCTTAAGTGAAAGGAATGTTTCTTAATTTATTTTTTAGTCTGCTGATATTGCAGGTAATATGTATTTTATGCATTGGTTTGCATTTTCTTTTCTCTATGGAATATAAAGACTGTTGTTTTGTTTATATTATTGGCAGCATCCTTTTTTTTATTCTTCCGAAATACATGTTTAATTACTTTTCCAATCTTTCAAACTTATGTATATCTCTTTTTCTAGATTTTGAATACGTTCTATATTTATCTGAAATTTTCATTTATGTTGCCCACAAAAAAAATGGGTTAATGAGAAGAACACCACTTCATAACTCATTTGAAATAGCTTATAACAAAATATATTAATTCTTTTTCATTCTCTGAAAATCTTCATGTTGTTAGTTTACACTACATATCTGTTCAAAATCTAAAATATTTAATTTTTTCTCGTGCAATTATCTCCGGCATATATCGCGTCCGTGTAATCATGCTGTTTGAAATATTGTGTATTTAGTCAGAATAAGTGAACTCTCGTTGTTTTCATGCCTTAGTATTTTTATGTTTGTAATGTCCAACTGGGAAAGCATCACTCATGCAATCTATGTATATATATACATACATGCATGCATACATACATACATACATGCATGCATACATACACATATATAATACAAAAGGGGGACAAGAACGCAAAACATCCAGACAACTAGGTGATACAAAAAGGGACAACAAAACATCAAGATAGACGACACAAAAAAAAAAAAAACAAGGACGGGTCATTCGAAGATTTTTATCCTTAGTTAAGAATTGGATCATCCTCGGAATTTCGGCTGATTAATCTTCAGATTGCTCCAATATAGCCAGCCCCAAGGAAAAACTAAGCTAAGAGCATTAGATTCCTGGAAAAAAGCATCGAATGTATACGCAAACAAGGACGGAAAAACAGACGATGTTACACGAATATGAATACAACAATAATAATAATAATAATGATAATAATAATAATAATAATAATTATAATAATAATAAAAATAAGACATAACAACAGGTGTCTTTAGACTGGGGACGAATTGAATTCAGCTGGCGTGTGTGGAAATGAAGCCTTATGACAGAGATACAAAACTTTCACGAACGCATGGAGGAATATCGATACAAAAAGAGGGCTAGCAGTCTAGCCTCTCTGTCACGTGAGAAGAGAAGACAGAGAAAATGAGGAACAAAAGAATTAACGAGGCGGAGGAGAGAAGAGAGAGAGACAGACTGACAGACAGAGACAGAGTTGTAGAAGCAGATGGACAGAAGAATTAAGGAAGAACGAGAAAAAAGAGACAGGGACATATATATATATATATATATATATATATATATATATACACACACGTACATACATACGCTATTTTTTGCTGTATGATGTTTAGCGCATGCACTTGTACCACTTTTCTTTTTTCTTTACTTGTTTCAGGTATTTTACTGCAGCCATGCTGGAGCACCGCATATAGTCGAGCAAATCGACCCTAGAGCTTATTCTTCGTAAGCCTAGTACTTATTCTCTTCTTTTGCCGCACCGCTAAGTTACGGAGACGTAAACACACCAGTATCGGTTGTCAAGCAATGTTGGGGGGGGGGGACACAGACACAGAAATATATACACACTTACACACACATATATACATATATATTTTTATTCCTGTTTCTTGAGTAACGCTGCGATGGACTCGCGTCCCGTCCAGCTAGGGGGCACACGTATGCCATAGAAACCGGGAAACAGGGCCCATGAGCCTGGCTAGGCTTGAAAAGAGCGCATAAATAAATAAAATTTCTCCATTAATACCACTGTCGGCTATTCTGTGTTTCATCCTTCAGCGATCGATAAAATAAAGTACTAGACAAGGACTGGAATTAGCACTTCACAAATTTGTCGTGTTTGTGCCTGAGTAAGAATCCATAATTAGTATCGCCGCTGCTGTTGCTGTTGGATTTGTCAACCAACTCGTATAATCGCGTTTTCATGTATATCTCAAAGATACCAGATTCACCAAGTGGAACTGCCAGAAAGAGAATCTGTATTTATTGATATCCTTTTACGAGACGAATTTTTGCGCATTCATAATTTTGCGCATTTAATGACGAAAATACGAATTTGCGATTTTTATGAAAACATAAGTTTTCATTTAGCCGCTTGCACGCGTGCACAGTTTTGCTACGCAGAAGGAGAAAATATATATAAGAAACATGAACGTGAATCCACGGATCGTAAAAGGGTGATAAAAAATGGAAGTTTAAGCGTAAATGAATGTGAAATATAGTATTACAATTATGAAGAGTGCCATCAAAATTTTATGAATGCATTCTCTCTCTCATTCGTACACATGTTGCGCCAGGCATAAGTACTTCTGAAAGTTTTAATGATAGCAACAAAAGTTTCTAACCTGAACCAAGTCATAAGTATATATCTCATGTACATATTTATGTACAGCTCTTTATTTTCTCATTAATGTTTTTCATGACTAAGCTATATCTAGCTGTCTCACCTTCACCTATTTCGACAGTGTTTTCGCAAGAAATTGCTTAAATCAACAACGTATATCATTATCTTCCCAGTATTCGTTTTCTCCTTATTTGCGGCCATAAAATTGTTCTCTATTTCAGTGACTGCTTCGAAATGCTTAAGAACACTAAACAGAAATTTCGCTCTATGAAAAAAAAAAATTCAAGACCGTTACAATTCAGCTCTGATGATATCTTCTACATTTGCTAAAACCCTGCTAAATTCCCTCAATGGTGAATTGCGCAACCGCTGGAATAGGGATTGGCTGAATTTATGCGAATGTAACGTCATAATTTCTGCTGCTTGTCATTTTAATGTGTGATTTATAATTTCAATTAGAACGATTCTATGTTCAAATATTAACGTTGTGTTAACTCTTCCTAGAATTGATACTTTAGTATTTGAATCTGTATCATATTTCACGTTAAATGTGAGGCCTATCAAGTTAACATACAATATATATTTGTTATGACGCAATGCAATTTCACAGGTATTCTTCAAAATTTACGGAGATGTACTTGCATAGCAAGTGACCTGATCTGAGATCGTGTGTTGGAACGAAAACAATTGCAGCGTAGAAGGTGTTTATAAGCCACTTAAGAAACACACAAAATCCATTAGATTCACTTGAACATTTAAATTTAATTTGTCAAAATATTTTCGTCGCTTTGAGAATTTGAAATACAATATGTATGTGCGTATTATATGAATAATACGCACGTGCATAAAGACATATACCCAAACCTACAAATCCTCGTACACACAACTAAGTGTCTGCACAAAAATAAGTACCAAGTATCTATTTCCAAGTCATAGGCTCATAAGGTTAGTTTCCCGGATTTTGCAGCATACAAGGAGAGGTGGGAAGTGAACAGAACACGATCATTACACGGGGACGAAGAAGCACCAAATGCAGTACGAGAACTTTTATTCTGGGGCCGAGATCATGGACCCGGCAAGCTTCGGAGACATCGTCTGACATCCGAGGACAGCCTGGAAGAGTGGGCAAGGTTGTATATTATTCACGAACTGAAGGTGGTAATGATGGGTCGAGTTGTTTGACTGAAGACGACAGATAGCGGCGACCCAGCGGGAGGTCTGCAATGTAGCAAGAGCCAACATTATATATGTATGTATTTCTTTACTACCCACAAGGGGCTAAACACACAGAGGACAAACAAGGACAGACAAACGGATGAAGTCGACTACATCGACCCCAGTGCGAAACTGGTACTTAATTTATCGACCCCGAAAGGATGAAAGGCAAAGTCGACCTCGGCGGAATTTGAACTCAGAACGTAGCGGCAGGCGAAATACGGCTACGCATTTCGCCCGGCGTGCTAACGTTTCTGCCAGCTCGCCGCATGTATGTATAATATATATGGGCGTGTACGTGTGTGCGTATGTATGTATGTATAATTCTTAAAGAGTTCAACAAACGTTAAGGCAAGGTAAACATCCTAAACACTCAGTCTTACAGCTGGTTCTGGAATATCCCCGATTATGGGATATTCCGTCAACAGAAACAAATAGGGGAAATATGTGAAATGAGAATGGTATATATTAAAGAGATCACGACATAGAAGTAAGGGAGTAAAAGAATAAAGAGAGGGAAAGAAAGAAGAAAAAGAAGCATAAAAGTTCATAGTTCAACTGTCCGAAGTTATAGAAACAAGCGCACAAGCCCTTAAGTGCAATCCTGCGTAGATCCACGTGGGTTAATGTCCAGATAAAGTAGATACCCATAGAAAAAAGACGCGAACATATCAACGTTCAATAGAAGAATGGTAGCAGAGGTGGTTATTAAGTGGGAAAACGAAAGCAAAGGAAAGAAATAAAAGGAAAGTGAGGTGGGTGAATTTTAGGATTGGCTTTAGGATAAAGTAAAGCTATTGTGTATAGCGCAGCCGAGAAAGATAAGAGAAAGGGTGAGGGGGTGGAGGAAGACAGGTTTTTTTAAAATAGAGCAAAATTAAAGGAATTTAGAGAGAGTAGTAGGTGTCTGTGTTAGTCTTAATATAGGTGTTGGGGATAGAAATCTAGTAGTAATTCCTTGTGTCCGTTCTGGCTAAGGTCAGTGGTTGCAGAGTTATTTTTAGCAATGGGGTTATGGGTATGCAAGTAGTCGATAAAGGAAGAGTTAGTTGAATGTTAAATTATTTGAGTGGGAGTAAGGGTTGGCGATTAGGGGATTTATTGGGTTAAGGATTAAAAATAAAATAATATTATAGACTTAATATTTATCTAATAAAGTGATGAGCAAAGTTAGATAGAAGAGATGTAAGCTATAAGGTAGAAATAAGAATTGTAGATATATAGGAGATATAGAAAGATATAGAGGGGTAAGCACAAATTCTTCCTCACATTAAATTATTTCATAAATCTAAATGTAAGTTCATCCCCAGCCCCACGAATAGCACCCACATACAAACCCCCATAGTTATTAACAGATACCCCTCTATATCTTTTCTATATCTTTGGATGTCTACCTTATCAGGATTTAACCCACGTGGATCTGCACAGGATTGCACCTAAGGACTTTAGCCTTTGTGTACATCCTGTTTGGGTTTCTCCTGAGAAGAGTCAATATAACACTAGTATAAATGAAAATGTGTTCTCTTACTAAATTACTTACCTTACACCTCTCTGTGTATATCTCGCGCTTTATCTCTCCCTCTTCCTCTCTCTCTCTCTCTGATATATATACATGTGTTCGGATTTCTATCCATAACTGTTTCTTTTTAAGAATGATTACCTGGTTTACGTATATCACCCCTGTATGTGAATGTACGTAACGTAGTGATTTAAAAAGTGGAGTTTAATGCAGAAAGTAAAACCAACAATATGTAATAATTTCTTGAGAGTAGTTGCAAAATTGAGTGCAACTACACTTAAGTAATTCTACAGTATATTGAAATCCACTGTAAAGTATGTTCGTTTTCCATATATATATATATATATATATATATATATATATACATACATACATTTAAATACAGATATCTCTGTTGATGACAATATCTTCTTAACAATAAATGATGCATTAGTTTAAATTTCTTTTATTGAATCAGTGTAATTCAGGTCCGATACACATGGAACTATTTCAATTCACAGTGACTATTTCAAGTACACTAACACTATTTCGATCTACAATTCATTTAGTAGAAAGCAACTTGCTGTCGTGATACTTATATTTATATCACTATTTCATAGATCCGAAAATATTCAGAAATGAAATATCTTGAAATCAACTTTTATTCAATAGTGCTGTCATACATTTGCTACGACAAAATCTAAATCGTTGTAGAAATCCTTATCTCCTACATCATTTGTAATTAATGACCAGTGTGTGGGCTGACTTGTTAAAGTGCTTCACGTCAATTATTATGACATTTCTGATATAATTTATAACTTTATTGAGTGCTAAGATCTCAATATAAATACAATGAAGCGTACGGCTAGATGTATGACACCTAGTATTGTTACAAAACTGGCAGCTGACCCAATACGCCATCTGTTCCGGATGCAACCGTATTTTCTTTTATATTCAAAATTTTAAATCAGGCATGCTTTTCTCATAAAATTTTTTTCCTGGATTCAAGATTCTAACATCATTCTAGGAGAGACGAATTTTCAGCTAACGAACCCATTATGTCACTCGTCATTTATGTTTTTTTGACATGAATTCGATAAACATGAAAAGTCTAATATAAATAATCAAATTGTAACTTATGCTTGTGACTGTTTGAGCGCTTCGTCAATTTTCCTTTTTCTAACAATATAGATTTTGTGTGATAAAGTCTTAAAAGCGACATATATAAATTATAAAGAAATCAAGCATAATATTCCTAAAAACATTGTTTAACATATTGTAAAATGAGGTTAACAATTATAATACAGCCAGTTTTTGTGTATTTGAGCAATCTACGTGTTTTTAGCAATAAATTCACCATCAATAAAATTCTTTTGCAAGCACATATCTCATTTAGTAGTCTGCCAAATAAATCCCATAAATATTGTGGTAACTTACTTTCGTGACAGAAACATCAGATGTCAGGAAATATATTTGTAACCACATCTTTTAATGAAGAATTCAACTTAAATTATCTGACATTAAGCTATTATAAAGAGCAGTAAACATTATTTCCACAAAAAAAAAAAATCCATTTTAGATTTCTTAATCAAAATCAATACAAACAACAACAGAAAATACTATTAAACTTGTGGCTATAAAACATAAATAGCAACAAACGTGCACAAATGTCATTGAACGTCAATATTTTATGCCAAGTAAAACGTATATTTCTGGCAAATATTCTATTTAAAACAGTAGATACCGTCTTAATATTTCATTGTATTTTTACTTTGAATTATATAAAATATAATTTTTTTTTTGCTTGTTTGTTTCTGAATGTGAAAGGAAAATGTAATATTAATAAAATTAAACAATTGTTTAACTATAATATGTTTCTTAAGGGAAAACATTATGTAGTAATGTGTTCAAAACTTGTATGGGCTGATTGTCCATTTTTTCGAAGCGTATAAATACATATACACATCTTAGTTTCTATCTACAACCATTATTCGCTGTGTAAAATGAACTCAATACCCAAATTTCTGAAAGCAACTCCCAAAAAACCGTGTCCGCCTCCGTAAACTTTATTTCTCTTGCTTCTCACATTTCTCAACTTTTATCCTTTAGATATCAAATTTAAAATCTCTCAGCGTTTCTGGTTTTAAGTCTCTATTTCTTATATCCTCAAATATGTTTGTTCCTTCTGTCTGTCTCTGAACTCCTCAAATATGCAGTATCTCGTTGAGTATGATGCTCCTAGATTTAGAAATTTTATTTAACCACTCGTTTATCTGAAGAAATCGTCTTCAGTAAATTCCGATCCATCTTAATCCCGACTGCTCTTACTACTCAACCCATATTCATTTAGCTGGTGTAGAAGCCAAATACTTTTATTTGTCAGCTTTGGAAACCAAATTTACATCTGTGTTTCAGGTTTCAAAGCGGCACAAAGAGTCTCCAAACACCACTATTATTTTAAAACATAACTGCTGTTGAGGATGTCATCTGGCCAGTGTATCAGTGTCATTGCCTAACACTTAATCACATACAACTCATAACCCTTCCCAACGGAACGTATCACACTTCAAGTTATCCGAGCAGTCGGAGTTCCATCAGTTTTACGTGATTTGTCCATGACAGAATGTCTTCTGCTAGGAATCAGTATGCAAAGCTGGCTTCGGGGGTAACCTAGACCATCATTTTCGACGTGTCCGTTTGCATTCTACACACAATAACCGAGGTTTCACGTGTGGTTTTCATGTAGTTGTGTAGGAGACAAAAATATGGTAGGCAATAGCGAATCTCACTTGTTTCTAACACCTGGGTCGTTTTTCACCCAGCAGCTTAAATTTTGTCACATCACTATCATGTGCACAAGTACTGCTGTTTATTTATTTATCAAACAGCCCTTCAGAAACCCCACCTGCCAGATTGCAATCGTTCCTTTTCTCATTTACTAAAAGAATGTCCATCACTTTTATGGCATCATTTGATCCAATTAAGAGATGATTACTTTGCTAGCGATATACCACTCAAAAACGCTGTCGTTACTCTCTACTTTTCATTCAACTACACATTACACACCTCTGTCCAATTTGTTTCAGTCTAATCCATTCAATTCCAATCTTGCTCCTCACATTAAATACATCTACAAATTTGAAAACATTTGTAGTTGTTACAATTAATCGAGAACACTGGGCGCGATAATACATCACAAAATCTGAATCAACATAAAATTAGACGCATGCTTATTGAAGTTGCAAGGACAACCGTTTCTTTTTTGCCGCATCTGTAGTTGAATCTGAGATCACAAATGGACCAAATGGGATCCAGTAATCCGAGTTCTGTAGTTTATCATACAGCGTATCCAGAACGATATCATTACGTGTTAGTCTCATTCCTAGGAACTTGATTTAGAGGAACGTCCTACCTCTGCTTATCACATCTCTCAACTGCCTATAGCCTTTTCCATTGACTTCGCCACAGAACTCATAGTGCGCTAAGTTAGTGGTCACAGCAATGAAATTTCCCAACCACACAAGGCAACAATTTTAGAGAATTAGATAGACAATATGAAAAGCTCTACATGTACGAGGACCCACCATCTTAGAGCTGGGTTTAAGCTTATTTTATTTTATTGACCCCATTATTTAAATGGTAGGCCTTGCATCAAATCAGGAAGGAACGTAAGTGAATTATTTGTTAGTTCGTTAACCAGTAAAACAGTAAACAAATAATAGCAGTAATGGAATCTGGAGAAATAAACCACTCCGTCTCTGTTATCGTAACATATCAAATGATGTTGTAAATATGCTACTTAACGTCCGCGTTTTAACAATTTTAGCTTCGATCAATTCATTTTCTTTTCCCCTTTTTTACTGTTTTACGGTTTATCGGTCTACGATGATTATACCGTTTTCAGTGTTAATGCAGATGATTGTCTGAGAGATAAAAGAACAAAGAGAGATAGAAGAGATGCTTTGATTTTCATTGAAAATTTCTAGCGGAAATTTAGAGTTTATTTGATATCTTCCGAATATTAACTTTGTATTTAACAAAACATTTTTGATGCATCTCCTAAAAAAGAAACTGTCTCAGCATATTTGCATCTAAGTGAACCACATGCAGATCACTCACGAATTATTGTATACAGATGTATACTTATTTCCAGGCACGAATATACACGTAATTGCGTGCGTTGGAACATACACACTCTCGCGATTAATGTCGAGTAAGATTATAGAAAATTACTGATATCGTTGTATCAATGCAGAGTGCAGCCTCTAAATCGATAGTAATTGCAATTTTATTGTATAACCAATAGACAAAAGTATGTGACATCCATTAACACAATAACAATGTAACTAACTACAAGCACAGAGTCAAAGGTGCAGCTGGCCAAGGAGAATATCAAAACTGGAGACGTGTAACAGAATAGTTATTGCAATGGTATTAAATATAGGTTTACATACTTTAGATTTCCTCATTAAATTGTATTTGTCTGAAGCTCGACACTTTTATTATCTTAAAAAAAAAGATAACCCTTGTTAATATTTCATTGCTATTACAGCATATTTCATACACACATCTATTCATATCTCATTCTTTCTTGCTCTGTCTTGCTCTCCCATTCTATATCTCTCTTTCTTTCTCTGTATATATATATATATATATATATATATATATATATATATATATATATATATATATATATATATATGTGTGTGTGTGTGTGTGTGTGTGTGTGTGTGTGTTTACCAACATATATATATAAACATAGCTATATGAAATATATATATATATATATATGTATGTGTGTGTGTTTATCTATATATATATAAACATAACTATATGAAATATATATATGTATATATATGTATATATATATATATGTGTGTGTGTGTGTGTGTGTGTGTGTTTACCAACATATATATATATAAACATAGCTATATGAAATATATATATATATATATGTATGTGTGTGTGTTTATCTATATATATATAAACATAACTATATGAAATATATATATGTATATATATGTATATATATATATATGTGTGTGTGTGTGTGTGTGTGTTTATATATGTATAAACATAGCTATATGAAATATATATATAGATAGATATACATATATACATACGCCCACGCATATACACAGAGATATATGTATATGTATGTATAAATATATGTATACATGTAGTTCAAATTTACAGAAAACAAAAGACTAAGACAGGAGAAGGAACTACAGGCAGGTGTGTTAGTTTAACACTCAGGAAGAATGGAAAAGTGTTGGACGTTTCGAGCCTATGCTCTTCGAGGGAAAGGTTTAAGAAGGAAAAAAACGAAGAGGGAAGTATACGAAAGGGAGAGAGAAAATGTGTACGGATTAACGGTTGGACATGACGAAAGATCCAGAAGAAAGAAGCTGAATGAAAGGGAAATAATAACAGTGACCCGGTCGAACTAGAGTACGCATGCGCGTGTGTGTATGTGAGAATAATATGTGTGTGTGACTCTTTTACTCTTTTTACTCTTTTACTTGTTTCAGTCATTTGACTGCGGCCATGCTGGAGCACCGCATTTAGTCGAGCAAATCGACCCCGGGACTTATTCTTTGTAAGCCCAGTACTTATTCTATCGGTCTCTTTTGCCGAACCGCTAAGTGACGGGGACGTAAACACACCAGCATCGGTTGTCAAGCAATGCTAGGGGGGACAAACACAGACACACAAACACACACACACATACATATATATATACATATATACGACAGGCTTCTTTCAGTTTCCGTCTACCAAATCCACTCACAAGGCATTGGTTGGCCCGGGGCTATAGCAGAAGACACTTGCCCAAGATGCCACGCAGTGGGACTGAACCCGGAACCATGTGGTTGGTTTGCAAGCTACTTACCACACAGCCACTGCTTGCGCCTATATATATGAATGGAATAAATGGATGTGAATGTATGTGAGTGCGAGCTAAATATTATGTGGGCTTATGTGTGTGTAAGTGAATAATTTGTGGAGTGATGGGCGTTTCTTGTATTGCAGAATGTGCCACAGATATAACAAAAGGAAACAAAGTAGATATTTTGGTTCCCATGATTGATGAAAATTTGTTAAAAGAAATTGTTTAGCCTTTACGTTTGAAGTCTATGCGGTCATCTGACAAGTCCGGCTTCTTTCAAATTGATGTAATGTTTCAGCGGTATTTTTTTTCTGTGACAATACGTAGCTAAATAAAAGAGGTGAAACTCTATAATAAATAGAAACATATTATTCAGTAACAGTACTCTAGATTAAAGCTTATTTGCCAACATAATGTGGCAGTCCTGATTAGAACAATTGTTGCTGTTATTTAGCCGTAGAAAACATCGTCTCCAGCTAGCTATACGACACATCTGCGTCATTATATTTTCGAACAAGGGAATTTAGCGTCCTCACGCGGCCCAAAGAAATATCTGCGTACCAAAGGTTTCTGGGTTATTTCGTCAGAATAATTGCTCGGCTGCTTGTCGTTCTGCACGTATATATTTCGAACAAGGGTTTAGTGGCGACATCTCGAACCAAGTAGTTATTCTGTGCTGATGAAGTGAAATATCCTAGAAACCACTGGTAAGCAGATATTGCTTTGGGTTGAGTGGGAGCACTAAATTCCCTTGTTGGAAAACATAAGGACGTAGATTGTCCGTCGTACAGCCAGCTGGAGACGATGTTTCCTGGGGCTAAGTAACAGTAACAATCCTCCTAACAAGGGCTGCCACATTATGTTGGCAAGTCGGGATTGCTTTAAAATCTATAATATTATAAATATATCTTTTCAATTCTTAAAGTACTAGATGACAACTATTTAAAAGAAATTTTTGCGATAATGTGGCTTACATTCACAAAGATGGTACGTTTCAAATTTGGGTATCTCTTCCTTTTTTTCTCTTTTTAATTGTTTCAGTCATTTTCTGTGGCCATGCTGGAGCACCGCCTTTAGTTGAGCAAATCGACACCAGGACTTATTCTTTGTAAGCCTAGTACTTATTCTATCGGTATCTTTTGCCGAACCGCTTCGTTACGGGGACGTAAACACACTAGCATTGGTTGTCAAGCGATGTTGGGAGTGACAAACAGACACACAAACATATACACAAATGCATATATATATATATATATATATATATATATATATATATTATATATATATACATATAAATATATATATATATATATATATATATATATATATATATATATATATATATATATATATATATATATATACATATAAGCAAAGGGCGTCTTTCAGTTTCCGTCTACCAAATCCACTCACAAGGCTTTGGTCGGCCCGAGGCTATAGTAGAAGACAGTTGCCCAAGGTGCCACGCAGAGGGACTGAACCCGAAACCATGTGGCTGGTAATCAAGCTACTTACCTCACAGCCATACCTACGCATATATTTAGAAGAGATTATAAACTGTTTCCCATTTTCTTAATGGACGTAAGCATAGTGACTTCCATCATCAGAGAATTATCAGTTGAGATATAAGAAGTGTGCATCTAGTCCATAAATTACAATGCGGTTTCTAACATTGTCTTAGCTGGTTCTAATTTCAGTGTAGTTTGCTATAGAATATCTGACCAACTTCCCTGTTTTATAAAATGATTGATGAGTTTCTCTGGAAGGCGATGAGAAAATGTGAAACCTGAAATGTACGAGATAACCACCTACTTATTTACTATCCGGTGCGAAAATTATTCGTATGGTCGGATATTACGACCATACGATATATAAGGCTGTATAGCTTCACTTGCATACTCATTCTATTCACAAATATATGCGTGCCTATTTTTTGTAACTCAAGGAGTGGCAGACTATGAGTCACCTACAATATATATATATATATATATATATATATATATATATAATATATATATATATATATATATATATATATACATACGAAGAATGGGGGTTTAGTTCACAGGAGATCTAAAATATTAGATTCACTAGGTAAGACCTGTAACGGATTAGTACGGCTCATAATACATACAAGCATACATACATACATACACACATATATACATACAAATATTCATGTACATAAATACACAAATAGACATATGGAGTGATGGATACATAGACAGACAGATAGACAGATAAAGAGAGAGATGACGTACATGCCCGTGTGTGAGCACGTATGAGTATGCATATATATGAATATACACACATATACGTATATATATATATATATGCATTTATATACATATATGTTTATACATATACATATATATACACACAGATATATATGTATGTATATATAAATATACATATGTGTGTGTGTGTATGCATACATATATGTATCTCTCGCTCTCTCTTTATATATATACATATATATAAATATATATATATATACGCGCAGGAGTGGCTGTGTGGTAAGTAGCTTGCTAACCAACCACATGGTTCCGGGTTCAGTCCCACTGCGTGGCATCTTGGGCAAGTGTCTTCTACTATAGCCTCGGGCTGATCAATGCCTTGTGAGTGGATTTGGTAGACGGAAACTGAAAGAAGCCTGTCGTATATATGTATATATATATATATATGTGTGTGTATGTTTGAGTGTCTGTGTGTGTCCCCCTAGCATTGCTTGACAACCGATGCTGGTGTGTTTACGTCCCCGTCACCTAGCGGTTCGGCAAAAAGAGACCGATAGAATAAGTACTGGGCTTACAAAGAATAAATCCCGGGGTCGATTTGCTCGACTAAAGGCAGTGCTCCAGCATGGCCGCAGTCAAATGACTGAAACAAGTAAATTTTAAAAAAATACTTGTATAAAAAGCTAGCAAGAAAGGGAGTGGAGGAGAGTATTACACAAGCGGTTAGATATAAACACAAATAATACACAGAACGTATTGCCGTATACGTTAACGTAAAAGAAATCTAACGCGAGAACCATGGATGTCTTTTTGTCTACATTGCACAGAAGTGCAATTGTGATCCAGCAGATATCAAAGTAAAGTAAGCCATAGAGAATACAATTAATCCAATTGTGTATCTCTGCATGTAAATATACTTCTTATGGAATTGCTGATTAGATAGACGCCAATTCATTACATTGTTTTGTCTGGTTTACTTATTGGATTGGTTTTCTAGTTACAATATAACTACAAAATTTTCAATTTGTGAGGTTAACCAATTTGCTTTATTTTCTTCTAGAATCCTACAAATTTAGCATACGAGACACATAATCCACAGGAAGTGCTATAATGATGATTTGCATGTGATATCAGCAAATTTGGTGAAGATATTGTCACTCCTACTACAACTTTTACAACCAGAGCTGCTACTACAAACACTAGATGATGATGATGATAATAATGATAATAATAATAATAATAATAAAAAAATAATAATAATAATAATAATAATAATAATAATAATAATAATAATAATAATATAATATTACTGACTGTCTCTCGATGGTGTTCATATCAGTTCTTCGGGTGCAGGATACCGTAAGTGAAGGCGTATTATTTTATCATTATTTTATTATTGTTGATATTGTTGTTGATATTATTATTATTATTATTATTATAATTATTATAATAATAATAATAATAATAATTATTATTATTATTGTTATTATTTTCATTAGCATCTTCCCTCAATTCTCTTTCCATTTCTTGCCGAGTGTCTTCCTGACACCTAGGTCAGAGAAATGTACTGTATACATTGGGAGGCTATTAAAATAAACGCGACAGATTGTTAACTTACAAAGTTAATCAGCATAATTTTTTAGGTTTTTCTTTTTTAAATTTGTAATTATTAGTATCAGATTTTCATCGTTGCCCATAGAAAAAAAACAACAGTGTGCTCTTAATGTTTGCTTTAATTATTAAAAAAACATTTGCAGCGTGGAAGTTGTTTATAAGCCATTTAAGAAACACACAAAAGCCGTTCGATTCACTTCAACATCTTTGCACGGATTTTTGTCAATGAACAGGTGGCGGATTTTAGCGACGAAAATATTTTGACAAATTAAACTTAAATGTTGAAGTGAATCGAACGGCTTTTGTGTGTTTCTTAAATGGCTTATAAACACCTTCCACGCTGCAATTGTTTTCGTTTCAGCACGCGATCTCAGATCAAATTACTTGCTATGCGAGTACATTTCCGCAATTAAAAAAACAGCCTTATAGGAATTGATAACATGAGAAATCCTGCAACTGTTAATACTCAAAAATTAAACATGTCAACCTGTTGAAAAGGTTTGCCATATAAATAGAAATCTGTCAGGGAAAGTTAAAAAGTTAACAAAATGTCACCAACGAAACGGTTTGATTTGAACTTGATGCTTTCTCTCCAAAACTTTTTATATGAATAGAACACAAATACGGGCGTATAAGTCCAAGTGGTTTTAGGTACCTGCTACGCTAAATAATTTTATTGATGTTAGGAGCTTCTGTACGGCTGTAGTGTGCGACATCTCTGCAGCATTTCATAGGAAGAATAACCTCCATGTATCTGGCTTTTGAAAACCCAGAGCGTTAATCGTTGAGAGAGTAGGAAAATAGACGTTGACTATGACACATGAGATATAGCACAATGCCTAAATATTTCACTTGAGATTATGATTTTCTCGTCTGTTATATCATATTGATGGGTTCAGTTTCTATAATCTATGAATAATACTTATGTAACTTTGCATGTACGCCTACATCTCTTGAAGCATCCTTTAAGACATTTGAATGTATTCAGCAAAGGTAAAATCATTCTATAGATCAAATTCCAATATTAAAATTAATAACTGTCTTATATTCAATGATATAAACCACATGATTTCTGCAATATAAATAACCTGGCATGTTACAAACACTGAATGTAATAAGATCCCAAACTAAGATAAATCAAATTTCAGAATGTATTCTCTTTCTAGAAATATAGTAGTAGACCTGTATTGTGTCTTCTTCATTAAGTATGCTGGATTTAGGTTAGGCATTTGTTCGAGTGTTGCATATTATAAACCGGGAGGCCTTGTCTGTGTTGTCTTATTGAAAATCAAAACTGTTAGAAAAATACCGCTACAGAAAAATAGATGTTTATGATGAATGCATATATGTATGTATATATACACATATACATACATATATATGCATATACATGTAATATATAAATTTATAGATATAGATAGATAGATGTATGTATGTATGTATGTATGTATGTATGTATGTATGTATGTATGTATGTATGTATGCATGTGATGTACCGATGTCTCTACATATATCCATGTGTTGTGTGCGTGCGGGAAGGCACAGATAGTTACAAATACGCCGAAAAAGAGGGAAGAACGCAAGATGAACTGTAGAAAAATACGTAGCAGAAAGCAAGACAAGAGATAAAATATTACGAATCAATATATGTCAGTTCTGAATGCATTTCGTAATAAATTTCTTAACGTGAACACAAATAATTTACACTGCTTAATGTCTTTATAAACATTAATATACAGCGCTACGATATTGAAGGATTCCGAGTCATTAAAACGTTAAAGATTGCGGTACAAACTTAGTTTAACAGCAAACGACATTCAAAAATTAAATATATCGATGTATATTATTCAGTAACGTAATTCAATTATTCTACTAATATATTTTGAGCTGCTCTTCCATTAAACCAAAACTATGTAATTTGTATTCATTAGCGTATGTCTAATGCTTAAATATATTAGGATACTAAATGGTGTTTCACGTGTAATATAAACACACTGTATAGCATTTGTAATTCCTTGTTTTACTTAAATATTGTATATGCTTATTAAAAAAATATGCTTTTAATTTTGGAAATTTGAATGCGAAATATGCATTAGCTTAAATGTTATTTCCTAGATCATAATTTATTTATTTATTTATTCAGTTATTTATTTAGTTATCAGTAATACTGCCATAGCTGAAGCTGCGTTACATTTTCATTTAGTTTGTTTTGAATAATTGAAATCCAGCATGATTGATATGATAACGCACGAATTCATGTACGGTTTTTTTTTCCGTCTTTACTTGAAGTCTTCCTCGAAAGAAGAATGTGCTTTCTAAGAAAGACACAAAGATAACGTAGATAACAAAAGAAATATACATTTTTAAACTGAGAAAAGTCCAATATATTTTTCCTGTTCTGCTAACAGGTTGTATTTGAGATTGTACGAGTTCGTCCATTGATTTCTTCTTCCGAAAGATTCTACTTCTTCTCAAAGACATTATTTTATAACTAAAATTAATGTATAAACCTTTGACAATTCTATAGATTTACAAGGGATTTTTACTTGCAATAATTGTGGGAATGTTTTGTTGGGGTTTTCTTTTGGGGAAAGTGTGATAATAATGGAATCACCGGCTTCCAAACGATATTTTATATAAGCTCAGGGTCTGTATGTGGCAGTGTTTTAGTAGGGTTTTCCAGGAGTTTCTGGATGTGAATGTAACATGATAGCATGCTTGGTTTATAATTGTTTTGATATAAATTGGTGTAGGTGTGGAAGTCATCGGTGGTTTAATAGACAGATACGGAATGGCCAGGTTGGATTTGTAGATTAGGTAGAATTCAGAGAAGCAATTATTGGGTACCCTTACAAAGAACATCTCAATAGTACCAAGGGATCTACGTACAGAGCTCTTAATGGAGAAAAGAAACGAGTTTGCTAATTTTTTCTGTCGGTTGTATACTGTGTAAGTTCATCCTTTAATATATAAATATGTATATATTTATACTTAAATATTGATCGGCTGAATATGTTCATTCTTATTCTCTTTCTGTTTATATATATATATATATGTTTATATATATATATATATATATATATATATATATATATATATATATATATATATATATGTTTATATCTATCCATCTCTATATATATATATATATATATATATATATATGTTTATATCTATCTATATATATATATATATATATATATATATATATATATATATATATCTATATATATATATATATATATATATATATATTCTTTTAACATTTTGATTGGATAATCACTTATATTCCGTCATTTCAAAACATTCTGTTGTTTAAAATGTTTATTACTCATTTATACTGGGCAAAAGTGAACTTCCCCAGGGGCAAGCATCTCAAAACTTGTTCGTGTCTATAATGCATTATTTTACCCTCAGATGCAAAAATATGGTAAGATTATTCTCAATATAGGTCACATTTTTTTTGTTGCAGGTCTGTATGATTTTTCAGTACAAACTACTTGCCAATTGTTAGTATAGTCTTTGTTTCTGTCTTTATATATATAATGGTTTTCTCATAACAGAACACCAGGGTAGGAACGGTGCTTACTATCACGAAATCTTAGACTAAAATGAAGCATTAAGTGCAGGAACATATTGTTCTCAACTTGATGTGTTCCACTATTTGCAGAAAAGTGGCTCATTATTGGTCATTCCTAACAGAATATTACTCTTACACGATCATTCAATATCAGATATTAGACAAGTCACGTAGAAGGTCACTGCATTAACTACGTATGTTTTCGCTCATCGTCCTTACACTTCTGACCCTGTTCCATGTGACTAACATCTTGTCAGATCTTTGTGTTATTACGTAGAGGACAAACAGGCTATTAATTGCGAAGAGATTAAAAATGATACTAAGTGTTTCTTTCCTTCAAAATCGGAAGAACGTGACGCCTTAAGGATCAATAATTTACGAAACAAATGGTATATGGTGCTATTAAATATATGAGAAAATATCTTGATTAAATACATCAATTAAAACCAAAGAAACATTTGTTTCTACCCGATCTTAAAATGCAATAGAGCAGCAGTCTTTCCAAACTAATATATGTGTATGGGTTTCTGCATATACGTCCCCATGTGTTTATGTGGAAATATTAATGTACTTTTACACACTGTGTTTCACTCTCTCTCCCTCATTCCCCACCTCTCTATCTTTCTCTTATCTCTCTCTTAATCTCTCTCTCTCTCATTTTACCTCATTCAATCGTGCGCTACGGTTTCTTTGTATGACTTCATCCATCTTTAATACAATATAAATATATGTCAGTATCACTGCGTCGGGTTAAGAGACGGAAACTTTTTTTGTGTTATTAATTGGAAAATTATTTCCGTAAGGGGGATGGGATATAAATACCTAATATCAATCAACCAAAATTAATTGGGGTTACGCTCTATTGACCTTCTTTCACTTTAGGGTTAAAATGACCATTAATAATAACGCACACACGCACACACAAATGGCCTAGAGAAGTAGTGTAGCATGAAATTGAATATACGTTCTTCCTGAAGAGCGTAATCATGAGAAGGTAAGCAGTTCGAATAATTTAAATTGACTAATAGATGAATATACATTATAGAGACATAGAAAAAAAAATACTATTTTATGAATTATTGTGAAACCTAGACAATATTCAATGAAGTATGATGTCTCGAGGGAGACGCCCAGAAATGTCACCATGTTTAACAGATATCAGAATCGATCCAGACGAAAATGAAAGGACATATTTATGCGACATTTTGTTTCAATAAAATTTTAGGCCTCCTACGGTCTGAGCTTTCTAATTACAATTAAAATGCTTCTGAATAAACAGCGATTTCTCGTCCATATTAAACTGCATATAACACACGAAGAAGGCATCTAATGCAGCACTCTCATGCAGTTGAGTATTAGATGTTGTACACACACACACACACATACATACATACATACACACATACATACATACATACATACATACATACATACATACATACATACATACTTACATACATACATAACAGTCCACTAACTATTCTACTCTACCTGTGTAAACTGTGGGAATGGAGGTATTATATCTACTAC
>NC_043008.1:13354781-13357281 GCF_006345805.1 Octopus sinensis
TGACAGAGTTATGGAATGAAAATTCCCTAGTAGGTCCCTATTTTCGGCGTCCTTTCTCAGCAGTGTCGCCACAAATCGGCTAACAGGACTAGAAATTCTCCCCTTCTATTTCCAGTTTCGGTAGACGACTACCAATAGGTCATCGAGCAAATCTGGCAAAATAGTGATGATGGTGATGCTGATGATGATGATAAATGCGTGATGCATCCAAAGACTAATTTCAGAGGTGCTTGTCTCCACTTTGAAAACATAAAGACACAGGAAATGTGTCAAGTCCAATAGGAAACGTTGTTTCCTAGGGCTAAATAACAGTAGCATTCTTCCTTTTCATGGGACTGTCATATTAAGTTGACAACATACTATCATTTTATTGTGTTGTTATTCATAAATCTTTCTGAGAGATTTAGAAAATTATTATTTCTATTTTCAATAATAATAATAATAATAATAATAATAATAATAATAATAATAATAATAATATTGATAATAATAATAATAATAATAATAATAATAATAATAATAATAATAATAATAAAAAATGCTTTCTAATTGAGGTATCAATACCGGCAGATGACAACGTGTCTCTAAAAGAAATGGAGAAACTCTCAAAATACAAAGACCTGGAAATAGAGGTAACTAGAATGTGGAACCTGAAAACAGAAACAATTCCTATCATAGTAGGTGCATTAGGCATGATAAAAAAATATTCAGACAAATACATAACAAAAACACCAGGACTTACAACACATATAACATACAGAAAATTGCACTACTAGGCACTGCACACATCCTACGCAGAACACTTTCCATACAATAACCATCAGAGTATCACAACAAATCACAGCACATACCCAAGGCACACAGAGCTGCGCTCGGTAGTGAAGTGAAAGCACGCTATAAAAATAAAACTACTGAATAATAATAATAATAATAATAATAATAATAATAATAATAATAATAATAATAATAATAATAATAATAATACGAACAGGTATAAAGACTCAGAATCACATTTTAAAAATTCTAATTGTGCTCAAGAGAGGAATATATTCTTGAGTGTGTGTGTGTGTGTTATTCCATTGTTCTCCAAATATTGAACATTTGTAAATGCTTTTACACGAAGCTGTGGATATAGAAAGACGCATAAATATAACGAAGTATTTTAAGCCAAAGAAATACTTGGTATATGCGAAAATAAACTGAACTAATTACATATGAACATCTCCTTCGTACTTGATGTGTTCCCAATTAATTCAGAACCACTTTTGTAAAGTAAACCCAAGTAGCAAACAACAAGTAGTGTTCACGAGAACTGTAATTTGGACATTTATTCATAGATATTAACTGAAGTATACCATCACATCTAGCGTGAAATTAGAAATACTTTGGCGACTGTCATAAGAATCAATGTTTGTCATTTATGTACATTATTAGGGAGACATGTAATTGATCTAAACTTTATCCCCAAAGTATGCGACAGAAATAAATGGCCATATTATATGCCGCAAAGCAGCAATTACATAAATCTGAGAAAGCATGAAATGATGCTAACATGGCCCGCCTCTCCATTTTATTATGCGGAAGAGGTTTAATACAAAGTAGTATATTATCGGAATTCAATTTTTTTTTTGTTTAACAGAGTGAAGGCCAGCGGTGTGTCCAAGGGGAGAAATGTCATTTAAAGACTATATCTACTACACTGCACTGTTCACCATACTTAATGGCCGGCTAATTACCGGAAAAGTTTGCAGACGCATAACTAGCTATAATTGCATTACATTAGTTTCATAGACAGATTCCGAAATAATATGTTGCGATTTTCTTTAATTCGAATGCAGAACAATTTAGAGTGTATAAATATAACGTTCACGTCGTTGAAGAAATTGAAGCATTCTACAACGCATGGAATCTTGCATGTTTAATATTATATATGGCGCACGTTTTAGAATAAGTGCGGAACCATTTGAGTTGAATATTAATAAAACAGATGATATTGAATAGTTGCTTTGATGGAAGAACACTAAGAGGGAACAAGCACACAAGTATAGGATGTCAGATAACGAAATTAAATATGTAAGCCATGTAATCAAGCTCTCTATAATTTCCGTTTCTAATATCACCAAGAATGAAATATTTAAATGCTGTGGAGACATTTAAATCTCTCATGGCAATAGAGAAGTAATCTTAACAGACTAAATTACAAGAGAAGACACGGTTTCATAAATAGTATTTAAAAATTAACAAGGACTCGATGAACTCTTTGTTATGCATAATGAACTGTTTATTTGATCCTGTCAATGCTACCATATTTGAAGTTCAGTTTGGGGAATATTTCCTCTCATATATAAATCACACACTCACATATAAGCGCACAAATACATGTATCAGATTTTATTTTTTCCCGCTAACACTAATGCCACTTAAACAATATACTTCGACTGAGAGATGACACCGCCCATCCTACGCATGCTAAAGTATTTTTATTCTGGAAGGTCGCATT
>NC_043008.1:13362281-13367281 GCF_006345805.1 Octopus sinensis
TTATCAGGTGATAAACATACAGAAACAAGTTCTTGCAGACAAACAAATATAATAACTGGATTGTGTAATAATGTTCTTCTACATTTGAGTATATCACAAGTGTAATACTTTATATAATACCAAAACTGAAGAATCAAAGTGTATGAGGTTATGGACACTCTCTTTTATTAATATTCCAACGCGAAGTTCATACAGCTGTCAACTTCAACTCTATATCTTTCAGTTCCATGGAAATTGGAAAAGGTTTATATCCTGAAGATATCTCCTACACTAAACGAAATATCCTGTTTTCTCCCGCTACGATACTTGTTTGTTGTGAACCTGGTTAGTTGTTAAATCCTTGACACTGCATACATTTCTGTTGCATATCAAATTTTGTACCTACCCATGTACATATACGTGTTATGAGTCCAGCGGACTTACACTACGGAACTCTGCTCAAATTATAGAATATATTCTTCCTTATGGGTTAAATTGCTTCTATTACAACAGGCATCATAAGTTGTTTAATCATTATTTATTCCTATGCGTCGACCAGCTCCAAATGTACTAACTACGATAAGCCAGTATTCATGCAGCAACATTCGGGTGTTAATTTACTTCTTGCAAATCGACATTTTCCTCTCCCGATACACGGAAAACCACATATCGAAACCGCATACATAAACCTACGCGCTGTAATATTTTACTTGGTGACTATTCATTTGATATTTTCAAATCAAATTTTATAGATTTTTCTGCACTGGGGTTTAGCAAGCGACTTTGTTTGCATTAAAACCATTGCAATCTATCGAATTTTCACGCACAGCGCTCATACAAATAGCTTATATACGCTACGTAAATAAAACTATTTTATTAGGTCACTAAATGCAGGTTGAAAACTAAAGCTTCTGGAACTGTATTCGAAACGTTCATCATGGAAGGCTGGAGAAATATAAAATCAAAAATTGAAAATTTAATTTCTTCAAAAGCCTATATATTGAATTCAAATTTCACTTCTTTTGATCGAGTACATATTTACATATATCAGGCAATTGATATTCTCCGCATTCAAAAGACGGTTAAACTCAAAGAGAAAAATAAAACATGGCAATTAGAGATAGTCGCACTACGCTATATCAAACTCATTTGTATGCAATTTTCTCCAAATATACTATACATAACGTATTAATTCGAACCGATAAGCATATGTATATCTATCTATCTGTTTATGTCTGTATGCATGTATATATATATATATATATTATATATATATATATATATATATATATATATATATATAACAATGTAGCTGTGCGCACGCACACACACACACACACACACACACATATGGATGTAAACAAAATATTTACATATGTAAGGCTAGATATGTAAGTGAATATTTAAGCAAATATAAATACATACATACATATATATATATATATATATATATATATATATATATATATATATACATATATACAGGCGCAGGAATGGCTGTGTGGTAAGTAGCTTGCTAACCAACCACATGATTCCGGGTTCAGTCCCACTGCGTGGCATCTTGGGCAAGTGTCTTCTGCTATAGCCCCGGGCCGACCAATGCCTTGTGAGTGGATTTGGTAGACGGAAACTGAAAGAAGCCTGCGCCTGTATATATATATATATAATATATATATATATATATATATATATAATATATATATATATATATATATATAATATATATATATATATATGTGTGTGTATGTGTGTGTGTGTTTGTGTGCCTGTTTGTCCCCCTAGCATTGCTTGACAACCGATGCTGGTGTGTTTAACTGCCCGTCAGCTAGCGGTTCGGCAAAAGAGACCGATAGAATAAGTACTGGGCTTACAAAGAATAAGTTCCGGTGCCGAAGCATGGCCGCAGTCAAATGACTGAAACAAGTAAAGGAGTAAAAGAGAGAGTATGCGTCCATATATGTCAAAAGGTTACTAGGATCCAACTATACAAAATGTAGGAATTATGCAGCTAGCACGGAAGACTGTGTATATAATAAAATATATATTTATTAGTATCTTCCCTGCAAATATACATACATGTAATTATATATATGTCCGTGTATGTCTGCCTGTGTGTGTTTATGCATGTGCGTTTGTGTGTGCGCATGCGTACTTTGAAAGGGGGACGAGATAGATAGATATGGATGTTGGTCGGTACTTCCATGAAAGTACAGGTTTTTTAATATCCTGTAGAAAAAGGTGAGTTCTGAACATTATTCTCCTGCTTATATTCTTCTAACTACTTTTACTCTTTATTCTTCTATTCTGGTCTTTTAATGCTGTATTTTACTCCTTTTAAACTGTGAATCTTATTCCTCGTAAGCTGTAAATTTTCTCCGTCTATGAAAACCCAGTGCATGGACATGCTAATCTACTACTTATTCCAGAAACGGCCGTAAGATTTGAAAATATTCTAAATGACTTCAGGTACCCGCTCTGCCTTGGTTGTGATTTTTCCTCTCTTATAATATATACCCGCTATAACGGATCCCACAGTGCTTCTACAAATGTATATAACTCTATCTAGGGAGAGTTTACGAAAAGAAACCAACAAAAGACGAAGTCAGATGGTGTACAAAACAAATATGTATTAGTATAACGCTCAGGAAGAGAGAAAGTCTTTTACGTTTTAGGCCCACGCTCTTCTACAGAAAAGGACACAGAAAACAAGGAGAGAAACAAGGAGAGAAAAAATGTGTGTAGTGGCTAGCGATCTATGCATTACATATCGTATGAGACTTTTTAACATATAGCAGTTTGTAACTTGTGTTTCGATAAAACTTTAAAACAAAATGCACCCTAGCTTGCAGAACTATAATAGACTGATCGTTTGGTGTCTACCGCGCTGAAACCCCTGGTTTATCGTGTTGATATCTTCTGAAATCTACAATAAAGTGTTAGTTTATCGTAAGTGTAATTGTAATATTTCTGACTAAAAAGAATTTCGTAAAAGTGCATCTGAACCAATCATGTGTGAAGGATAACACAGGAAATTACAGAATCAATGATGATAATATGAAAGAACCGAGGACAACGTCATCGGTCTCTGATGAGAAATAAAGAACAAAGAACATTTCCATGCAACATTAACGAAAATATTTTTTGCGATAACACCTTTGTTTGCTCTGATTCCCTGCAATATTTCTTTTCTTTCGGTTTAATTCTGCCTCATTAATCGTCCAAAAACTGATTTTAACATCACTAACATATCAAGATATGAAAAAAAAAGGTCTCGTTTCGTTAGCAGTCTCCCTTGTGTTGACTACCTATTAATGTTGTTTTTATTGTTGTGGTTGTTTGTTGTTGTTGTTTTTCTTCTTCTTCTTCTTCTTCTTCTTCTCTTCTTCTTCTTCTCTTCTTCTTCTTTTCCGTCTTCTAGTGATGCTTATTTCTCTCCTCCCCTTCCTATGCCGCTTCCTCCTCCTCCTCCTCCTCCTCCTCCTCCTACTACTACTACTACTTCTACTACTGATAATAATGATAATAATAATGATAATTACAATAACAACACCACTACTAATACTACTACTACTACTAATGCTACTGCTGCTGCTACTACTACTTCCACTACAACTATTACTGAGTTAGAGACGTTGACAATAGTAGTAAAGAAAACTATTTTCTATACTAAAACAATTGCCAATTCTATAAGAAGGATTTATGCATGTATGTGTGCGTGCAGGTGTATGTGTGTGCATGCGTGTTTCTGTATGCATATATATATATACATATATACACGCACAACCATTCACACACGTACACATACCCATACACACACACACACACATATATATATATATATAACATATACATACGTGTGTGTGTGTATAAAACGATAATGTAAAATAAATATATAGACATAAATGTATATATAAAAAGAGAAACAAATTTAAATGAAACCTCTCTGTAGGTGGGTTCTCTACATTAGCATGTAAATTTAACTCGAATTTAAGTAGAGAAGAATATATTTGCGTGCAAAGATTAAAATCATACCCAGTATACCGTCCCCACTAATAAAGGTTTTTTCTGGTCTTTGGAACTGTATATCAAACAAGTACGCGTATTAATATATGATATCAATATTTTATCCCCTTGATATGTAGTTTTTCAGGGTATCAAAGTATGTAAATACACATACAGCAATCTCGTCCATCATGTAGAAAGAAAACAGTTTGAATTACACTCTTTTAAGCACACATGTCGCTGGCTTGAAGCAAAATACGAAATGTATAGCAAACCAATCTGAAATAATGTAAGTGCTTAGCAAAATTTCTCCGGGGATATATTCTCCAAATTAAAGTGCTCGACATTTTCAGATACAGAAATCAAAGCGCACAACTGGAGCTATGTAAATCTAAATTTTTGGTAAATACATAAAGAATGCTTTTACACGGAAATTCCTATTCCTTGAAAGGGCATGATATTCGTGAATAGGGCTAGGAAGAGAAAATAAAACATATACTGCAAAACGCAATGAAGGCGGAAATAAGTCAAGGCATAGATATCAAAATAAAATACAAACATGTACATAATTTACGCATGACATAATCTCATCTCCAGGAGATCAAAGGATTATATATATATATATATATATATATATTATATATATATATATATATATATATATATATATATATATATATATATATATATACATAGACGCATATGCATGTAAATATAGTTAGAAGTTGCTTCAAACAATTTCGTTAATGCACACACACCCGTAACTTACAAAACGTACATATATTGAAACGAACAGTGGTAACGTGTGAACGAAACTCCTGTGGGAAATTCTCTGCATCAATGTTCTTCCAAATGGCTTTAAACTACAGAAAATGATAGGTAAAAATATAACTGTAAATAATCTTCCGCTATATCACAATATCAAGGCTGTCATTCCGTGAAAATTTACCTAAGGGCTATGCAAAATTCAATTCGCATCACAGGCCCCATAATAACTCTATACAGGAAATCAGAGATGA
>NC_043008.1:13372281-13374781 GCF_006345805.1 Octopus sinensis
TATACATACTTGTGTGTGTGTGTGTGTGTGAGTGCTGTAATCTCAAGTTTTCTGATTTTATGAGCTACACACAACAACATATCAAATTCCTTGTATGTATAGCACATTTGTAATTAAGATGTTCAATCCGAAAATTCCACCAAGTAATGCACTAAAATTCTAGCTTTATTTCACTTTTGTATTTACTGGCCATATATAACTTTGATAGGTCTCTTAACGTACCTACTCTGTCTCTATGTGATTTGCAATAAAACATATGCCTGTGTGGACAGCAGGAAACCAGAGACGCAATGTACTTATCCCAACGCAGTTTCTAATCTTTCGACAGAAATCCATGTCAAAATTTTATGCTTAAATAACAAAAACTCTCAAATATATATCATATACCTACCTTAATTTAATCTTGTGAGAAATGTTTAGTACCTTAATTTTTGAAAACTTTGACAATATCTGGTAACAGACCAGAAAGCGTACTAGAATAACACATTGCTACAATAATCCTTTTCGTTGTTGATAGCACTTCAATCCAATCGAACGGGGAGTTTTATATTAATGCCGATTATATGATAGAATCTATCTAACAAGAAATAACAAAAGAACAGATCATAAACAAGGTATATAAGCATACACATTGATTAAAATGTGAATACTTAATGTATTTCCGCTTTTGGATTTGCAGTTATGTGAAATATATATAACCGTAGAGAAGCCTACGTGTGTGGGGGTGTTGTTCGTATCACGAGTCAAATATAGGGAGAATTTTAGGAGAAAAACGAAATGAAACGTTGATTTTGCAAGTCTTTTGATCCTAAGAATTCATCCAATGGAAGATGAGTCAAAAACATTTATTCTACTATACAGCATACCGCAATTTCACATTTTAATTGAATTAACGAAACGTTATAACTGTATGAAATAAATCATCGAACAAAAAAAAAACAATCAAAAAGAAAATGCTCACCGCATTTTGTTTACCTAATCATGTTCCCTGTACAAACATGTAAACATTGTAATATCTTTATAGTTATTTCTATATTTATGCAGAGTTTGTATTTTGCGATCCTCTGCTAAAACGTTTATCATCAGTTTGTTTTATGACTGTAGAAAAATAATAATGTTTAACCAATATTAAACGCGATTTATAAGCATATCATCATAGAACAGATTTATATATTTTGTTTACGATAACGTATTAAGATTATGGTTTGTTTTATATTTTTCACGAATGAAAACGTATAGATCTTGAAGCATTCTGCGCAATGTATATAGAAGAAAATAAATAGATTCGTCCTTTCACTAGGTAGTAATTGTTTTCAGTATCCTTGTAATATAGACATCAAAAGGACAAAAAAATGAGTTAAAAAATGAAAAGATAACAAGGCTCTAAAAAAGGAAAACAGAATCTCTGTGGTTTTTGTCTTTGAAAAACAATACAAAGGAAACTTTCGTTAATAATAATATATTATAAAAACATCTTTTGATGAGATAGGAGAGTCATTTTCTTTTGTTATTTTTTGTAAACTCCCTTAAAACAGAATTTATAAAGGATATATATCTATAACAATATTGGAAGGTGTTGCGTTATACGGAACGGTGTTTGCCTCAAAGACAATTTTCTAAAGTAATGATGGTCTTCGTAAATGCTTCGAATTATTCTTCAAAGTGAGCCGATGTTAATACAGTAAATATTTATATTAAATACACTTGCTTATACATATTGATATTGTTATATTCCTCAACCATGATTCTTACATTCGTACAATCACGTTATTCTTCTTACTCATTCTACCAAAATAAATAGATATCATGCTGAGAAACATGGAAACGTACAGATTTACATGCAGGTTCATGTGATTTACGTGTTGGTCTGTGGTTGTGTATATGTATGGTAGTGACTCCATGGGTCACACATGAGGTATTTGGTTGTCCGACAGAGAGAAATTCTCATTCTAGTACGTTTCTCAGTTTCGTAAATTTACGTGTAAGCGTCAAATAATTATCGGTCGAACAACGTGATGCGGTTGGACATTCGAAGTATAGCTATCATAATAATGATGGTGATTGTGAAGATGATGACGATGATTATGATGATGATGGTCATCATCATGGTCATGATAATAATAATGATGATGATAATAATAATAATAATAATAATATAATGATAATAATAATAATAATAATAATAATAATAATAATAATAATAATAATAATAATAATAATAATAAGAAGAAGAAGAAGAAGAAGAAGAAGAAGAAGAAGTACAACAACAACAACAGCAAAAACAATAACAACAACAATAATAATAACGACGAAGAAGTCTGAAAAGTTTATATCTCAGTCAAATTGAAATCTTAGAATGTGTGGAAATTTAAACAAATATTTTCAGATTCTACAAAGTAATCGCAGTAAATGAAGCCCAAAACCTGAGGCATAGTCCTGTGGGTTTGGGCCCTAACGTTATTACTATTATCTGAAATTGGGCACAACTTGTATCAGCTAG
>NC_043008.1:13379781-13384781 GCF_006345805.1 Octopus sinensis
ATTTTCGATGCGTCATTTGAATAAGAATATCAAGATATTTTTCTCTGCAAATAATTGTTCCAATCAAAGTCACATTTCTATATAGAATGGAGAAATCTTTCGTCACAATTCCCCCCAAAATTTGAATTTCTGAAAATGAATTATCAACTGATCGCTTAGATGCTACACATATTTTTTTCCTCAATCAAATATCACCATATATTACGCACGAACCTTGTGTATTTGACCTCAAATAAAATTTATTTAGTTACTATGAAATCTGTGCCCAAAATACAAAACCGATGTATTAAAAAATATTCAAATCGCAGTTTATATATGTATTAAGAAAGCATCGCGCAGTGAAACGTTGTCAGTGTCTCTTTTACCACATACAACGGTACCAACTTGTACCACTTTTCCACATCGATGACCAACTACACCGGCACAGCTACCACCATCATCATCATCCTTAGCATCAACAACAACAATAGCGGCATTATATTTATCACTCTCTTTATCAACAACTTTATATTATCTATTTCTTTACTACACAGAAGGAGCTAAACACAGAGAAGACAAACAAGGACAGGCAAACGGATGAAGTCGATTATGTCGACCCCAGTGCGTAACTAGTACTTATTTAATCGACCCCGAAAGGATGAAAGGTAAAGTCGATCTCGGCGGAATTTGAACTCAGAACATAGCGGCAGACGACATACCTATTTCTTTACTACCCAGAAGGGGCTAAACACAGAGAGGACAAACAAGGACAGACGAACGGATCAAGTCGATTACATCGACCCTAGTGCGTAACTGGTACTTATTTAATCGACCCCGATTAAAAGCAAAGGATGAAAAGCAAAGTCGACCTCGGCGGAATTTGAACTCAGAACGTAGCTGCAGACGAAATACCTATTTCTTTACTACCCACAAGGGGTTAAACACAGAGGGAACAAACAAGGACAAACAAACGGATCAAGTCGATTATATCGACCCTAGTGCATAACTGGTACTTATTTAATCGACCCCGAAAGGATGAAAAGCAAAGTCGACCTCGGCGGAATTTGAACTCAGAACGTAGCTGCAGACGAAATACCTATTTCTTTACTACCCACAAGGGGTTAAACACAGAGGGAACAAACAAGGACAAACAAACGGATCAAGTCGATTATATCGACCCTAGTGCATAACTGGTACTTATTTAATCGACCCCGAAAGGATGAAAAGCAAAGTCGACCTCGGCGGAATTTGAACTCAGAACGTAGTTGCAGACGAAATACCTACTTCTTTACTACCCACAAGGGGTTAAACACAGAGGGAACAAACAAGGACAGACAAACGGATCAAGTCGATTATATCGACCCTAGTGCATAACTGGTACTTATTTAATCGACCCCGAAAGGATGAAAAGCAAAGTCGACCTCGGCGGAATTTGAACTCAGAACGTAGCTGCAGACGAAATACCGCTAAGCATTTCACCTGGCGTGCTAACGTTTCTGTCATTATCGTCAGCTCATTATCGCCAGCTGTACCCTTATTAGCAATAGTTGCAACTTTACAATAATTGTTATCTCATTCATTCTCTGAGGGAATAAACAAAAACAGAAATCATTTGTATTCTAACAAATTATTATTCTTGAACTCATTATATAGTTTGAAATCCAGCGAAGTGTTTGTTATGAAAATAATGATTACTTTCCATTATTCAAGAGGGAGATAGACATGAACGATGTTTCGGTATATTTCAGGTGTACGTACGAAAGAAATAATTTCTTTGCGTAATGTTCTATTACGTTTTGGTATTTATAACAAATATTCTGCTAGAAATTCTATTGAGCATCAGGTGCACACAAATATTTATAATAATAATAAAGATTAAATATTTCATGGTGAGTTCTTAACAATTGTATATCCGTTTGATTCCGATTCATTAAAGAGAATTTCCTCAATGATATTAGATTTTCTGTTGAAGGCGGCGAGCTGGCAGAAACGTTTGCACGCCAGGCAATATGCTTAGCGATATTTCGTCTGTCGCTACGTTCCTAGTTCAAATTCCGCCGAGGTCGACTTTGCCTTTCATCCTCTCGGGGTCGATTAAATAATTACCAGTTATGCACTGGGCTCGATATAATCGACTTAATACGTTCGTCTGTCCTTGTTCGTCCCCTCTGTGTTTAGCCCATTGTGGGTGGTAAAGAAATAGGTATTTCGTCTGCCCCTACGTTCTGAGTTCAAATTCCACCGAGGTCGACTTTGTCTTTCATCCTTTCGGGGTCGATAAATTAAGTACCAGTTACGCACTTTTGTTTATGTAATCAACTTAATCCATGTGTCTGTCCTTGTTTGTCCTCTCTATGATTAGCCCCTTATGGGCAGTAAAGAAATCATATTAAATTTTCTGTGGACTAAAAACTACAGAATTGACAAAACACTTTAGTGTAGACTTTTCTATATCAAGTATATGTTCAGCTTGTAATTTCTCCTTTCCCAAGAAATATATGTTGTACCGTGGAAACGAACGCTAAGAATACTCAGCAGTATATTTCAAACACTACTAATACATGAATGAGTAAAACCGACTTTTATATAAGCAAATACCCACATTAATAAAGAAGGTGAATTAGGTCCAGAACTTTCTATTGCAATACTTAACTTAAGGTTTTGACCGATCAAATGAATGTGTATCCTCTAAAATGTGGAGTCCCTAACGCAATCATCAAAATCAGAACAAAACAAAGTTACCTGAGATCACATACCCACCTCACGTATATGAATGCTTTATCTTTTGACATGTTATTCTTGGAATTAAGATAGTCAAATATTAACGTAACGGTGATTCTTACATCATCTCTCCTATGAGACAAACTTACATTCCAGTTATAAAAAGTAAAATTACAAGAATCAGACAGCAATGAAAAATTTCCAAGATATGGAGACTTCAACTAGACGTATTTTGATTATATATTTGAAATACAATCATATCAATCAAATTCTTATGAATAAGAGCAATTGCAGGGGTATTCGCTTGAATTTCATTACAGTATGTAGGCTTCTTTAAATCATAATTGTGAGGTGGTAATTATCTTTCATGTATATATTGGAGGTGTTTTGGTATTAACTAATTTCGTAAAATATAATTGATAGTTACTGAATTTATTCCCTTTAGCATGTAATAATGCTCCAAATTTAACAGGGGTAATTTCTGAATTAATTCCCTTTATTTATTCCCTTTAGCATGTAATAATGCTCCAAATTTAACAGGGGTAATTTCTGAATTAATTATTCATATTCATATGATCGGTATTCTCTGCTGGACCCACAAAATGACAGAATTTAATCAGTTAAATTCAGAGATTAGGTATATAACATTACATAGACAGTTTAATCATGCTGGGTATATATATACGTTCACAAAGATATGTGTGTGAGTGCAAGTGTGCGTATGAGTGCTTGTATGTTATCTTCTGTTTTTAACTATCTAGATTCTTCATCTGAAGAAGCATCTGGTTTCTAACAAAGCCACAAAACTTCGTCGTTTAAATGTAAATTAGAAAAAATGCAACTTAAACTTGAGAAAATTCTTGCACATTTCTACTGTTCCACTTACAGATTGTATTTCTAATGTTTGAATTGGTTTTTGTTTTGTGAAACCCAGGCCTATCCAGGTTGTCACTTAGGAATTTACTCACAAAACCAAGGGCACCAATTATTATTGGTATAAATATGAATTTATATTCTGGACATAATTCTTGGAGTTTCCGAAGGAGTTGTCCATAGTTACCTTATGTTACATGTATGTATGTATGTATGTATGTATGTATGAATTTATATATGTATATATGCATGCACGTAGGTATATGGGAGTTTTATGTGATGAAGTACAGTGTCCTCCATCAACGCGGGGATGAGATTGTGATCTCTACTGTAAAAATATGTGTACATTTTTTTACTCACGTTATCTTGTTTAGATTTATTAAAAGACGATATGATTGATTGATTCTAGCTTCAGCTCATGAGCTGTGGCCATGCTGGGGCACCGCCATTTATATTATGTTTTAGTTAAAAAGTGATTAGCGATTATAAATGAAAAAAGAACTCGGTATTAGAAGATGTGACGTTATGTAGAATGTGTATCCTCATTCTACAAGAAGCAACCTGAGATGCTTAGCAAATCTTTGGAGGTTTTAATTATACGCATGTTTAAATAAAGGAGGCAGCGTGGGTATATTTGTAATGAGCATGGAAGAAATTTAATAATGGTGCAACATGTCGCAAATAAGAAAGACAAGATAGACCGGGATACAACTGAACAGAAATGAATAAAGTGTGGTGAATAAAGAGAAAACTTCGAGGGACAAGCGGTTATTTTATGTGTATGTGATTTATTAATGAAGCGATATCTGCTGCATAATAAGTTATTAAAGAAATGAAATATTATTTTCTACTCTAGGCACAAGACCCGAAATTATGGGGAAGGGGGCCAGTCGATTAGATCGACCTCGAAATTATGAAAGGCAAATTTGACATCAGTGGAATTTTAACTCAGAATGTAAAGACATACGAAATACCTATTTCTTTACTACCTACAAGGAGCTAAACACAGAGAGGACAAACAAGGACAGACAAACGGATTAGGTCGATTATATCGACCCCAAATGCGTAACTGGTACTGATTTAATCGATCCCAAAAGGATGAAGGGCAAAGTCGACCTCGCCGGAATTTGAACCCAAAACGTAGACAGACGAAATACCGCTAAGCATTTTTCCCGGCGTGCTAACGTTTCTGCCAGCTCGCCGCCTTAGAAGAGACGAAATATTGCAATTAGGCGACGAACATTGGAATGGGTACTTTAATGTATATTGTAAAGTAATCTTTGTCTTAAAATTCGTTGTCATTAGATGAATGATGGTCGTTTGAAGTAATGTGAACATATTAAAGAATTTAGATTATCTAGGACATTGGTCTCTAACTTGTGCGATTGCATGTACAATGAGGTGAAATATAAGGGAAAATATAAAGC
>NC_043008.1:13389781-13399781 GCF_006345805.1 Octopus sinensis
GAATTTTTAGAGGTTTGGTTCATTCACTTTTGGAAACATGGGTGGTTCGTTCAACATCCTTAAGCAATCCTTATTCAAGGACCTTTTGAGTGGGATGGGCTAGTCGACCACAAGAAAATTCTAACTGGGCCCCACCTGCAAGGTCATGCACTGTTTATCTTGATATGAGATCAGCATGTTGCGCACATATGGTTGTGATGCATGTGCCCGGTGTACCCTTATCAGACGGATAGTCATGATGGGTATATTGGGCTTCGTATATTTTACCCCAGTGTCACTTTGATGGCATGCACTGCTCTCTCACTCAATAATGATAATAATAATAATAATATTAATAATAATAATAATAATAATAATAATAATAATAATAATAATAATGATAATAATAATACTGCTTCTACTGCAGCTGCTTTTGTCGATATTGCTTTTTGGAATCGTTCATCTTGGATTTATACGAACGCTCACTACGAAAGCACTGCCCAGCTTTTTCGTAAAGGAGTAACCGTTACACTTACTGAATACATTGTCGATTGTATACTACTTTCCAATAATGCAAGGGTCGATTTTGCTTCTTATGATGCAAATATCAGTCTTTCATATACTAATAGCAATATATTGTATTTGATTCTATCGACAACATCTGCATATGCTTTATACGAGATGGCTGTCTGCTTACGCAAGATAAATAATCATATTTATTTCACCTACACATATTTTCCGAGAAGAAACATCGATGTAAATTTGAATGAGAATTAAATCCACGATAAACAGTCAACATAGAGTGAAGAATGTTCTCGTAGAATATTAGATTTTCTAATATTCGGTTCTAATACTTGCAATTCTTGGATAAACATGACATTCCAATACATTATTTTTCATGTGTAACCTTTATGTTTAACATTCCTTTCTTGTATTTATCTTATATCAAAGCTCAAGAGCTTTCCAAAGTACGAGGCTAAGTTATCTGCAGTGAATTAATATGTCTGAGTTTAGCTTTCAACATTCCTAATCTCCTGCAAAACAAACTAAAATACAGAATTTACCCTATTATCAACTGAATTTCTTTTAATGTCATGAGGTAGCCTACTTGTCATCGTAGCTGCTTAATGCATTTACATTTTCTAAGCAATGAGTAACGCCACAATCCACCGTCACTCAAGGGAAATGAATTTGATTTTTTTCCACGTCGTAATGCGTTCTGATTTAAAAGGAAGTTTTAGCAGAGTTTCTGTAAAGCAGTTCATTTGTTATTAAACAGTTTTCTACCATGAAAGCACAATAAAGTTATGACAAATTGCATAGGAATTGGTTAATCGAAATTGAATCGCTTCTTTGCTGATGTTTTAGTGCATTTTATGCAGTTTTGATGGTAGTGTACATATGACATTATAAAATAAAAGTCAATGTTTCGAATTCAACACTTCTCTATAACCAAATGATTAATAACATGTATACGAACTATAAAATTATGTATATGTAAATACAAACAATGGTGGAATTGATACATTAAATGTTCCGTATAGGGATTATCACCTGTTTTCGGACTTAAAAATATAATATGATGTACATGCACTTACAAGTGATACACCTTCTGATCTTATTCTTTTAAACAGGGAATATTTGTCAAGTTTAAAAAAAAAATTTTATGTACCTTTTTCAAGCCTACTCAGGCTCATGGACCCCGTTTCCCGGTTTCTTTGGCGTATGTGTTCCCCCCAGCTGGGCGGGACACCAGTCATTCGCAGCGTCACTCAAGAAACAGGAAGAAAGAGTGAGAGATAGTTGGGGTGAGAGAGTACAACAGGGGTTGTCACCAGCCCCTGCCGGAGCCTCGTGGAGCTTTAGGTGTTTTCGCTCAATTAATACACACAACGCCCGGTCTGGGAATCGAAACCGCGATCCTCCGTCCACGATTCCGTTGCCCTAACTGCTCGGCCATTGCGCCTCCATATGTCATGTAGTTTATAAATTTAAAACAATGAGCACATTTTATCATATTGAATTAAAGAAATAATTGCCATAAGGACTAATCTATGCCTAAAAGAGGAAGATAACTTGGGATTACCTGATAGGTAGCCGAATTTCAAAGATCTTATCTTTGAAAAGTGCCCTTGTTGGGTTTGCTGTTTTTCTAAATAGCGTCACTAAAACAAAAACGAGTTCCTCAACAGGTAGGTTCTTTTCGGAACCAGAAAATTCTTTAACCTTCTGCACTCTTATGATTCTACAAAAGTTAGGCGTAACCCAAAATGACGAAATTGCGCATATCTCTCCTCCACTTATCACGAATATCTTCCTCTCTATCCCAAGCCCCACATTTGGCACAACAGCCGTAGCATCGTCTCCTTTTTCAATCCGATCTCCGCAGTTATTTTTCTTGCAACTATTGATTTGAAGTCGCGTAAGGAAAAGGGTTAACCGAATTGATTACAATATATACACCTGTAAGAAAGTTATTTCCATTGGACCAATCAATAAAAATACCCAGATTAGTTCAGCTACAGTGGCCAATATCACATAATCCACTATCAGTTTTTATCAAATACATCGACATATTTCAGTAAATTTCTAGCGATCATATGGTTCTCAATAACATGATGATAACTTTTAAGAGAATCCTACAACGAAAGTAGAATTCATTTAATATATATTCACCTATGAATAGATATGATATATATCAACATAAGTGAGACAAAACCTAAGTGTAAACGAAACATAAGCAACCAGAAAAATGTATCTCAAATATTAAGATTTCTTTCTTTCGCATGATATTACATTCTGGCATTCAATATGATGAATCTATTGTAATTTCGCCGATCGTTTGATAGATGTATATACTTACATAACAAAAAAATATATCACCCAAATTTCAAGATATAATAACATAGAGTTAAATACATGGGCAACGTTTTTTTTACGCACAATTTATAGAGATGTATAATATTACTATAAATCTGATATTTATTTTATTATTGGCTTGTTTCTGTTTAATTTTTTTTATTATTTCCAATACGGAATTTTCTCGGCATATTCAGATATATTTGATATCCCGTTTGGTTAAGTCGATTATTCAGAATAACACATTTTCATTGCTAACTATTATATTCACCTATTAATTTCAAGTAATATCATGTTTTGATCGAAGTATGAGGCTTTAGATTTTGCTTGCCTGTCTTATATATTCTGGAAGTAAAATTGATATAGCAAGCGCAGCAAAAAGAAAAATAAATAATAATCATATACAGTACATTAACTGTAATCTTATTCAACTGTTAGTGGAAAAACAGGAAACGTCTGATAGTAGTTGAAATTGGCCTAAGGACTACGATGAGGTCAATGTGTAAATAATCTTTGGATTGATCTAATGTTTCTTACGACTGTAACTACATCAGAGAGCTGCTTACATATATCTCGAGGAACAAAACGTAAGGATGTTTAGGAAATCGATATTGTTACAAGGCTCTGCAATAATCGATAACGATTCAATAAATTCAAGTGATAGTTGATGTGAGTAACGCTCTAGATATCAAGTGATATTTAACGTTAACTAGCCTCTGGATAACAACTTATATTAAATTATTATCCTCTCATAATCATCTTTTGTTATATGATTAATCTATCACAGAACATTACTGGTATTCAATTTATTACCATCAGCCTTTCTTGAAATTGAAAGTAATGAAGTTTATATTACCAAATTTTCATTCCTCCTTTACTATTCCTTCCATCATATTTAATATAGTATTATTGATTTTAGATTTAACAAGGTGCAAGTCCAATATTTGCAGTCAAGCAGTATCTTAATCGACTCATTCCATCTTTCCCACTATATTAAGGGTGCTCATTATATTTAGGGCAGTTAAATGTAAGAACAATAAATTCATCTTACACCAATATTTGGTAACCGATCGTAGTCGTAGGAAATTAATACTCTCCAATAATATACGATTTCTCTATAATCTCATCGCGGTTTACTCTGATCTATTATAGAATTTCTTCTATGTAGAACAGAGATTCGGCAGAATAGTAAATCTAACGTAATGGTTTATATCATTTAGTTGTAACAATCCACTTTCTCGTTTCGATTCTAGCTGACATGGTCATATATTTTACTCGCGTCATTTCATCGATTAAATTAGTAGCTGTCCAGAATTCGGGTCAATTTGATCGTCTAAAATATTCCTCCAAATTCTGTAGCCCTATGCCTATATCGGAAATCACTTTTGAAATCCTTCATTTTACATGTGAATTAGTATACTGGAGATTTGTCCTCATCCCTCTGCCCTACACTTCCGAAAATCGCATGAAGCTTATTGGGATCATAATGTTGTAAGAGATTGTAATTCATTTCTAATTCATCTGTCTCTTTATCAACTACTACATCTTAGATTATATGGATGCAGGCAGTGTCAAATTAACAGTGGAATACGAGACTGTTCTGCGGTCCACCTCAACGAAATAGTTGAGCTACCGTAAGAAACTGATTGCGTCTCTGCTCCAAAGAGCGAAGACAACTGATATATGTAGTGGTATATGTTAAAGAGACTTGCATAAATATTAATATCGTGAGTTATACTAGCCCCCAAATGCATGCCTCTGTACTAGAATAAAGAGTTAGTTAATGCAATAGCTTCGGATTCAAAAGCACATACGACTTGCTGAGGGGCACGTAAGCAACCTACTTGGAGATGGGGTATATATTACCATGAATATTTGCCTTTTCTAGTCCAAGATGACATAAGAACCTCCATGACAGCAAGCACTTTTCTACCACAAAGGGAACAATATCAAACTCCTTCAAAAGCCAGCCACCTGAGAATGTCCTTCAGAATGTTAATGATACTGGTGTTGCCTCATATATATATATATATATATATATATAATATATATATATATATATATATATATATTATATATATATATATATATGTATGTATATAATCAAAATAAGCAACATGATATCAAGTAGTGAAGCAGTACGACCGTTCCAAGCGGCTCCAGAGAACTGAACAATGCAATCAATGCATCAATCTAAATGCAATGCCATCTTCAGCTGCAAAAATAAATAAATAGAGTTTTAATAAGCAGGACACATTAATATATTTTTCTGATATATCTTAACAGAGCAAGAGGGAAGACATTTATGTTGCTGCTATTGTAGCTAAGGAAGGATTACACTTCCGAGAATCGCATGAAGCTTATTGGGATCATAATGTTGTAAGAGATTGTAATTCATTTCTAATTCATCTATCTCTTTATCAACTATTACATCTTAGATTATATGACTGGGTCTATTTTGAAATATGGCTATAAATTCATGGCCATATGTAGCCATGAGCAACCAACTCACTCTATTCTTTTATTCATAACAGACAGTCTTCTAGCCTTAGAATTAGTAGCTGATAAAGAGAAAATGAATTAGGAATGAATTGCAATCCCTTACAACACTATGAGCACAATAGGCTTCATGCGAACCTTGGAAGTGTAGTCTGTTCTTAGCTACAAAGAAAAGCGGAAATTTGACAATATATGACTACCTGAAAAATTGAATGACTGGAATGTAGAATTCGGTGCACATTCTCATAATTCATTACTTATATTTCTCAAATCATCAACGCATATTTTTTCAACATTGTGCTACCTCCTCTACTTGGAAATATGCTAAAATTTAATGTTTGCTGTACAAGAAAAATGACACCCGTTTTAGATTTAATCGATATATCATATCATGAAACATGCTTGCTCGTTTGCGTATCAAATATTACACCCTTATATTAAAACTAGTTATAAAAATGATATATTATTACTGTATGACAAGGTTACTATCTCTACAAAGTTTAAATTATGAGAAAATATCTGAGAATCCTATTAAGCGTTGTATCACACCAAATGACAAAAGTACCATTCATGTCGCATGTATAAACAATTAGAAGATGTAATAGGAAAATCAAAGCAGAGCACGGAGCTGGCAGAATCATGAGCACGCTGGACGAAATTCTTAGCGTTATTTCGTCTGCCGTTACGTTCTGAGTTCAAATTCCGCCGAGGTCGACTTTGCCTTTCATCTTTTCGGGGTCAATGAAATAAGTACCAGTTACGCACTGGGGTCGATGGAATCCACTATCCCCTTTCCCCGAATTTCAGGCCTTGTGTCTATATTAGTAAAGAATATTTTATTCTTCCGAGGTCGACTTTGCTTTTCATCCTTTCGGGGTCGATAGACAACTACCAGTGCGTACTGGAGTCGATCTAATCGACTGGGCCCCTCCCCCAAAATTTCGGGCCTTGTGCCTAGAGTAGAAATGTATAGGAAAATCAAAGCTATATAATGTTCCGTATAATATATTACTAAAATTATAAGAAGTTTAACTAAACGCATGTCTGTCCAAAATACAATTGCTTTATATGATACTTAATTTGGACCTGAAGTAAAAGATGTACCTCAAAACGTTTGTTGCAGGCAATTGATCTAGTTTCAGTCATGTCTATCTCATCATCATCGTCGACGTCGTCGTCAACGGCGTTGCCGTTGTCGTCGTCATCATTTGTCCACGGTTGTAACAATGAATTTTGCTCCACGGTTGCAACAATGAATTTTGGTCCACAGTTGCAACAAGGAATTTTGGTCCACGGTTGCAACAATGAATTTTGGTCCACGGTTGCAACAATGAATTTTGGTTCACGGTTGCAACAATGCATTTTGGCCCAAGGTTGCAACAATGAATTTTGGTCCACGGTTGTAACAATGAATTTTGGCCTAGGGTTGCAACAATGAATTTTGGTCCACGGTTGCAGCAATGAATTGTGGTCCACGGTTGCAACAATGAATTTTGGTCCACGGTTGCTACAATGAATTTTGGTCCACGGTTGCAACAATGAATTTTGGTCCACGGTTGCAACAATGAATTTTGGTCTACGGTTGCAACAATGAATTTTGGTCTACGGTTGCAACAATGAATTTTGGTCCACGGTTGCAACAATGAATTTTGGTCCACGGTTGCAACAATGAATTTTGGTCCACGGTTGCAACAATGAATTTTGGTCTACGGTTGCAACAATGAATTTTGGTCCACGGTTGCAACAATGAATTTTGGCCCACGGTTGCTACAAAGAATTTTGGTCCACGGTTGCAACAATGAATTTTGGTCTACGGTTGCAACAATGAATTTTGGTCTACGGTTGCAACAATGAATTTTGGTCCACGGTTGCAACAATGAATTTTGGTCCACGGTTGCAACAATGAATTTTGGTCCACGGTTGCAACAATGAATTTTGGTCCACGGTTGCAACAATGAATTTTGGTCTACGGTTGCAACAATGAATTTTGGTCCACGGTTGCAACAATGAATTTTGGTCCACGGTTGCAACAATGAATTTTGGTCCACGGTTGCAACAATGAATTTTGGTCTACGGTTGCAACAATGAATTTTGGTCCACGGTTGCAACAATGAATTTTGGCCCACGGTTGCTACAAAGAATTTTGGTCCACGGTTGCAACAATGAATTTTGGTCCACAGTTGCAACTTGCATTTTGGTATCTTAGTGACTTCTTATATTTGGGAATATGCGGTATTAAATCCAAACACTGAATCAAATTATTCCGCATCAGTTCTAATTTATGTTTAACACTTCTGATACAGAATAAGAATATTAATACTACTCATAATATATGTTATAATATTGTTAAACTAAGCGCATAATACTATATCCGTCTATTTCATCATGGAGGTTTAACGGCAACATGTAAAACACGTGACTGCTTTGGCTAATTATGCAATAAATTCGTTGCACAAGGTAGGGGAAATGTCATGCAGGAACTTTTGATGTTCTGCAGATAATAGATCTGAGTAAAGATACACATTTCATAGAGCTATTGGGCAACACTATTCTTAAACACCGTTTCTTCTATTCGTTGAATTCTTTATTGATAACCATTATGGCATTCACTATTATACGTTAGTAAAGTAGCTTTTCTCCGATTTCAGTAAAATTGAGTGTAACACGACCATCAAGATCCATTATCTCTGCAGTCGCTTATTTCAACCTCCAGAAAAAAAATGACTTAAGTAATTGCATTTGGAAAAGTTACATGAGGATATAAAAATATGAAAGATGATAACCAGGAAGGTTGGAATACACGCACGTTATATCAGATTACTGTTGGGAAATTTACGAAAACCTTTCGGTGATATCGCTCTAAATCTCACAGAAAATACGTATTGAATTCCAGAGAATTTTATGCATTTCTGCATATTTTGAACTCACCTACTATTTAGGAATCCCTTTCCGAGCCTTCAATCATTCAAATATGTGTTTTTCGTAGACTATCGTGTGAGTAGAGCTTACTTAGATTTTGTTTGCCCGAGCACTGGCTATGATTGTTAAAGCGATGGGTGGTGCTCTTGGTTCAACAATAAAAGAAGCAATAATGTTCATCTCCCAAAGAGCTGTTATCTCTTGCTGCATCTGCTGCTTTCTATTTCCCTTTATCTTCTTCTGGCTTCTCTGCGCGAGAGACATTGAAGACGACTTACTACCAGTCTTAGAGCTTTGGAGCCCTACTAGTGTGCACTTGCAACAAGAATGACCTTCACTTTGCTCCATTATTGACTATATGTCAAAGACTGCTGTGAGAACCCTGTCCTACTAAAAATTTGTGCGAAATCTATATAGGCGCAGGAGTGGTTCCGGGTTCAGTCCCACTGCGTGGCACCTTGGGCAAGTGTCTTCTGCTATAGCCTCCGGCCGCCTTTTGGGTGGATTTTGTAGACGGAAACTGAAAGAAACCCCTCGTATATATGTATATGTATATATATGTATCTGTATCTGCGTGTCTGTTTTTGTCCCCCCAACACCGCTTGACAACCGATGCTGGTGTGCTCACGTCCCCATTAACTTAGCGGTTCGGCAAAGAGACGGATAGAAAAAGTACTAGGCTTACAAAGAATAAGTCCTGGGGTCGATTTGCTCGACTAAAGGCGGTGCTCCAGCATGGCCGCAGTCAAATGACTGAAACAAGTAAAAGAGTAAAAGATAGAGACAGACCATATTTTTCTCTGAGTCATCTCTGCAATCAAATGCGTTATTTATAACGCCAGCGTTGCAACAACGCTGTGACGACGTCAGTAGGTATATATATGACGGGGGTTTCGTTCCAAACAAATGAGCTAGCGTACCACTACGCGCTTACGTTGATAAATCGGTTAGTGTTATCTTCTAATCCACAATATTAGACAACACACCCACATCTCTATTAGGCTTTCTGCAGTTTATGAATGACAAACACAGTCAGACATTAGCAGCAGGCCTACACAAGCTACACAAGCCTACACAAGCTTTTGTTGTGCGATGTTTAATACAATTCTCCTGTTTAAATCAGTAGGTGTGCAAATCTCTAGATTTTTCCGATCTGAATGATATCGTCAAGTGATAAAGCTGGGGCGTATTTTTTTCGAGACTTGTTGTCTTGTATTTGGTTTTTTTTTTGTTTTTTTTTTTTCATTTTCACTGTCAACATTATCACAAGATATGTTTGTCTTTTGCTGCTGTTGACAGAAAACTTTTATTGTTATTTGAGATTTTATTCGGCAGTTTTCGTTTTATGTTTGTGAAAACATAGCTATAACTTTCCATTTGTATCATTTTAAATTTCTTTTTTTATGGCTTCACATGTTCCATAAAATACTGAGCATGGACAGAAATGAACTTCCTCTCTGGTCGTTGGTTGGATTCATAGTCTAACATATTTAAAATACCATTTTCTGCAAACTTAGATAAACATCAAGTGAAAATTATAGCCAGACGCATATGAATATACTAATTATGTCTAAACACTCTGACAGACATTGCATGCACATACGTTTACATATTTATATTTAAGTGAGTGCGTATGAGGTAATATATGGGTGTATGTACATAAATATATATGTTTATTTGTAACTGAATGTATAATGGTACCTTCCTTAAAGTAGCCAGTCATTTGTTCAGCACGTATGCTAGG
>NC_043008.1:13404781-13429781 GCF_006345805.1 Octopus sinensis
CAGTCCCACTATCTGGCATATTAGACAAGTGTCTTCTGCTATAGCCCTGGGCCGACCAATGCCTTGTGAGTGGATTTGGTAGACGGAAACTGAAAGAAGCCTGTCGTATATATGTATATGTATATATATATATATATATATGTGTGTGTGTGTGTGTGTGTGTTTGTGTGTCTGTGTTTGTCTCCCTAGCATGCTGGTGTGTTTACGTCCCCGTCACTTAGCAGTTCGTCAAAAAGAGGCGGATATAATAAGTACTGGACTTACAAAGAATAAGTCCCGGGGTCGATTTGCTCGACTAAAGGCGGTGCTCCAGCATGGCCGCAGTCAAATGACTGAAACAAATAATAATAATAGAGTAATAGAGTAATATATATATATAGTGAGAATTTATAAGAAAATAAAAACAGACGAAGACTGGTGTGTAAACAACAGACAGATGTATTAGTTTAACACATACATACATAAATACATGAGTGCGTGTGAATGGTAATAGCGCAGACAAAAACAGAAAAAGAAAATGACATTTCCAAACGTCTTTAATTTTAAAATAATTATAAAGCAAAAGACATCAAATTATCTATATTGCGACACTAATTGTAAGCAAGAGATTTTGACAACTCCAATATAATCGTACCGCAGAAATAGTGTTTATATATATATATATATATATATATATATATATATGTGTGTGTGTGTGTGTGTGTGTGTGTCTGTGTCTGTGTGTGTATGTGTCTGTGTGTGTGCGTTTATGTGTTTGTGTGTGTGTATGTTTGTGTATGTGTGTGTGTGTGGTTCAATTTCTTTATAATTTGCAAATATTTACAAACCTAAAGAATCTGTTCTTAACACTGCTCAATATACATTGTGAATTGTGGTAAGTAGCTTGCTAACCAACCACATGGTTCCGGGTTCAGTCCTACTGCGTGGCATCTTGGGCAAGTGTCTTCTGCTATAGCCCCGGGCCGACCAATATCTTGTGAGTGGATTTGGTAGACGGAAACTGAATGAAGCCTGTCGTATATATGTATATATATATATATATATATATATATGTATGTGTGTGTTTGTGTGTGTTTGTGTGTCTGTGTTTGTCCCCCTAGCATTGCTTGACAACCGATGCTGGTGTGATTACGTCCCCGTCACTTAGCGGTTCGGCAAAAGAGATTGATAGAATAAGTACTGGGCTTACAAAAGAATAAGTCCCGGGGGTCGAGTTGCTCGATTAAAGGCGGTGCTCCAGCATGGCCGCAGTCAAATGACTGAAACAAGTAAAAGAGTAAAGAGTATAACAACATTTATTTCAGAGTGTCAGGGAAATACTATTTATCATTTTTTATTTTTATTTTATGCTTCTTTTTTTTAAAATAATTTTGATTATTTTCTCAGCAATATTTCTAAATTAATGTAAGGAATTTTCTCTTTCCGAAACAATTTCATGTCGGAAATTACTGACACCTATGTGTCACTGAATCTGTCTATATTAAGGAACGAATTTGTAAGGCCTTGTTACCCCTATGGTAAAAGTAACGGAAAAGATCATGGGAACCTTGGGCAATAGTGTCATGCAAAACGAAAAAACATTTCAGTATATAGATAGATAGATAGACAGACATACAGACAGATAGATGGATAGAAAGATAGACAGACAGATAGATAGACAGATAGACAGAGAGAAAAACAGACAGACAGATGGATAGAACGATAGACAGACAGATAGATAGACAGACAGACAGACAGACAGACAGACAGACAGACAGACAGACAGATAGATAGATAGATAGATAGATAGATAGATAGATAGAGAGATAGACAGACAGATAGATAGACAGATAGACAGAGAGATAGACAGACAGACAGATGGATAGAAAGATTGACAGACAGATAGATAGACAGAGAGATAGACAGACAGACAGACAGACAGACAGATAGATAGAAAGATAGACAGACATATAGATAGACAGATAGACAGACAGATAGACAGACATATAGATAGACAGATAGACAGACGTATAGACAGACAGACAGATAGATAGAAAGATAGACAGACAGACAGACAGGCAGACATACAGACAAACAGATAGATAGATAGATAGATAGATAGATAGATAGATAGATAGATAGATAGATAGATAGATAGATATAGATGGATAGATAGATAGATAGATAGATAGATGATAGATAGAATAGATAGATAGATAGATAATAGATAGATAGATAGATAGATATGTTTTCTTTCTTTATTAGCCACACAGGGCTGCACACAGATAGAACAAATTACAAGGTAGAGCTTTTCTTTGAAGGTATTAAAAAAAAAAAAAATAGGAAGGGGAGGTTCGATCAAAAGGGATCGTAAAAGGAGAGAAAGAGACAAAAAAAAAGGGGGGTAAAAAAAAAAAAAAAAAAATAAAAATAAAAAAAAGGGGGAGAGGAAAAAAAAAAAAAAAAAAAAAAAAAATGATCAATAGGGATCGTTATCACAGAAATGTCAATATGAAGTGTAAAGGGGAGGACAGGTGAGGTTTACCGTGGAAAGAAAAGCCTACGGAAAAGACCACGGTAACCTCGGTCAATGAAGTCACATTTTATATTTCTTTTTTTTTTTTTTTTTTTTTTGCAAATAAGTAACTCTCTGTTTTCGATTTCTGGGTTCATAGGACTATGCTCAAGGTGGCTTCGTCATTCATACGTGCCATTCTTGCAACATTCACCCTCTTTTTAAAACATTCGCTAGACAAAACTTGCCTCTCTACTCTCACTTTCCTTTTCAAGTGGTACTTGAAGAAGTTGATGAGAGATTGACCAGAGAGGAAAGTGTTGTCTCCAATCCTTTCAGACGCGTCCACCAGATACATTCTTTCGCCATAGCCACAAGGATGATGAAAATAGCTCTTCCTTCCCGTTTGAAGGAAGGAGGCGTGACAATATTGACGATAGACTCAGCTGATAAACCGACTCGTCCCACACGTGACAGCAGTTGTTCGACATAAGCCCACAGGTCGGAAATTGTTGGACACTGAACGAGTGCGTGCAGAACGGTTTCGTCGCTCTGACCGCATCTCGGGCAGGTCGGCCCCGTGTTTCTCGAGCCGTGTCTGTAGAGCTTATCCCGAACGGGTAGCGCTTCTCGGTAGCACTGCCAGGCCAGGGATCTCTGGAAGTTGTCCATGGGCCCTGGCCCGAAAGTCGTCCCGAACAGGCGGGTCAGGTACTCCTCGTCGACGTCCAGGTTCGCCCCGAGCTCGTCGTCGTACCTCCCCTCCACTAAACCCCTATAGAATGCTTTGGTTGTGTTGAAGTCACTTAAGGTCGACCCAGGACGGCAGACTTGCTTGAGAGCAACAGATAGATAGATAGATAGATAGATAGATAGATAGATAGATAGATAGATAGGCAGATTGATTGATTGATTGATTGATTGATTGATTGACAGAAGTATTCAGATTACTAAGACACAGATACATATCTGCTGAAATGTGTACACATGTATAGTTACACTATGGCATGCTGTGTGTTTCGTATTGTACATCCACATACTGCGGTGTATACGTGTGCACCGCTCACAACGACCACCTGTCTCTATCACGCAACCACATACATGTTCGATTTACTACATAAAATGGACGAAACACATACACATACGATTTTGTTTCTGATTTTCTATTCGATTTCAAGTGCATGTAAACAAAATACAGTGTTAACACATATAATCGAATAAACTGAGATCTCTTTGCATTTTTTTCCCTTCGACATAAATATTTTCCTTTTTACTTTTAATTTCCATCGTATTTAATACTTACTTGGACGAGTTTTGTATTCATTTCCATATACAGACATGTAAACCTACTTTTATATATTATACTCTGTGACCTCATAAATACTTTACAGGAAAATAACATAAACACGAAAATATCAACAATCATAAATATAATCGTGTAGGTTTAAGTAATGTCTACAAACTTTAACAATCTCATAGGCATTTCACAGATAACAGAACTCTAATCTGAAAGGATTCTATCATTTCAAATTATCTTCTGGATGAATGGTTCTAATTCTTTTTAAAACTGTGGAAACCAGCATTAGTTAATATATTTATTTCGTTGCTTATATTTTAACAAATTCAGTTGTATTTATTTCCGTTCGTTTTATATAACATAGTATGAACTTGATGGAGTGTAAAATATTTAAAACATCAACCAGCATTGTTATACAGGAAATATAATCCTTTCCTAAGAACATAAAACATGTCTGGATGCATATTCTCTATAGGAAAACTAAGTAAAGAGAAACAAATCTGCAACGAAGTTAGCAAAAATTACACCTGCGGAACGCTTACGCACTAGGAGGGATTATAGGGAAATTTACCCAGTTCATTATGTCACATGATCTGACTTTTCAAGCCTTGGACACAATATTTGACCGAAATATGTTATATGAGCGAAAACTAATATGTTGTGTGAGGGAAATATGGTATATGATCGAAAACCAAGGTGTTATAATAGCGGAGACTGAGATGTTTTAGAAGCAAAATATGCTATATGAGCGAAAACTATGAGTGAAATGTATTTTATGAGCGAAAACAAAGATGTTAAATGAGCGAAATATGTTATATGAGCATCAATTAAGATGCTATATGATCGGAATATTCTGCAGTGCGCATTTTTATTTGTACTGCGACTTTCATACACCATTGAACAAGAAATTACATTTTCTTCTGACCGTGTAGCCTATACTCGTATTTTACTTGTGTGTCAGATGAGTAGATTTTAATATTGTTTTCGAATTGAATTATCTTAAAGACAATAACATGGTTACAGACCATAAAGAAAATTGCGCTAATATTATCTGATAATAACAGTACACTTACAGATAGTTACAAAATATATTTTGGTCAATATAAAAATTGTTGAATTTCGGGATGGTTACATTTTTTGTTTTGTTTTTCTTTACAAATACGCACTCATTTTGCAGCTAGCAGCGGGATGTTAGAACATACAATTATGTAGAGCATATGAATAAACAAACACTGACAGAAACACAACTTCTGAATCCTCATTCGACATAGCCATTCTGGTTGAAGCGATTTTTAGTTAGAGGACTGGATTTTAGTATCGAAAGAAGGAAGGATATAATGTATAAAGAAAACAGCGATACTGGCCTACAAAGTGTCACCATTGAGGCTTAATAATGATTAAAATCTGGAACCTGATTGTTCTGTTGCATTCGAGCACCATTCGTAACATTTTTCAAATGAGACAGCATAAATTGGTAAGCTGATGGAATTGTCGGCAATAAGAATTTCGGAGTAAGGCAACAATACTGTTTTCAAAAGAAGTATAGTAACAAGAGTAATCTTATCAACATTAACGTTGAGTTGTGACAACGAGATTAATATTACACTATAAATATTTTCTTCTATTAGCAGTTAGACATCTTCCTTTTCAAATATTCCGAAACGACGCCATGCTGTCCACATTAAAGAAAATGGTAGTGTTATTATATGCACGCCATTTACAAAATCGTAAGTGCACCTAAATTCATTTGATTTGGTTGATGAGCTACTGAAAATAACTTGGGGAGCACTGTGTTTTTTTAGTAAGCTTATACCGTAGAGTTTTTCACTCATTCAAAATATTGTGTTTACAAACGTCGATTCATAAGGTTCTCATTGTAAATAATTGAGTAACCCTCCACCAAGAACTGATCATAATATAAAAACAAGAAATGGTCTTGTGTGCCTGATGATCCCTACATAAGTGGCGACTGTCAGAAGATGCTGATCTAAAATTCCTAAGATGGTAACAAATTGTTTCATGAAAATAAATTCTTAAAAATTGTAGCAAAATAATATTCATTATTGAATCCCACGTCAATGATCAATTATGTTGTTCAATGCTAAATGACATATGAAATAATGTGGCAACATATCTTTCGTGTAATCTTAGGGGAACACCGTATCTCGATTATTTACAAGTGAACTGTAAAAGCTATCGAAATATTCCTAAAGAGAAATGGTTATTGATAACAATACCTGTAGTTTGTCTCCCCTCTCTCTGCCACACATGACTGTCTCTCTTTCTACCTCTCTCCTCTTACTCACACTATTTCTATCTAACTCTATATATTTACATAAGCATTTATGCTTCTAAGTAAACATCTATACTTATGACTCGCAATCTCTCTCTCTCTCTTTCTCTCCCGCCATATATATATATATATATATATAAAATATTATTAGAGACAAAACCACTATTTTGCAAAACAAACAAGGAAAGACTTAATCAATACATAAAATTTTAATAAATAGTCAAAAAAACCGCCACTACAATCGTTTCTTGTCTTGATCGACAATCTTCAGGTGGACTTCCAATAATTCAGTTACAAATTATGAAGTGAAATATATATATATATAGATAGATAGATAGATAGATAGATAGATAGATAGATAGATAGATAGATAGATACACATATATACATATACATGTATAAATATCCCTCTCACTTTCTCTCTCTCTCACTTCCTATTATATATATATATATAGGAAGAGAGGGAGAGAGCCAGCTAGCTAGATATGTAGATAGATAGACAGACAGACAGACAGATAGACGGATAGATAGATAGATAGATAGAGAGATAGATAGATAGATAGATAGATAATAGATAGATAGATAGATGATAGATAGATAGATAGATAGATAGATAGATAGATAGATAGATAGATAGATAGATAGATAGATAGATAGATCCATTTAATGTAAAATGAAAAGAAATCAGCTATAAATTTATGGAAAAAATAATGAATGTTGAATGGAAAATAAAGCACAAATTTTGAAAGAACTAACATTAATCTATACAGCAATATGAACTGTTACGCCAATTCAGAAGTCTGACATTAAAAGTACACTATATTAGCTTCCGTATCAAATGAGGTAGTACGTTCAAATCTCTATTTAATTAACTGCCACATATTTGAAAGGTTGATGTCCTGTTCATTTATTTATTTATTTCTGTAACAGTTTGTGATTTTTATTTTTGATTCCGTTGGTCAGTTTGCTTTTTATCTGCTTTGAATAAAACACAAACTTATTACAAAGCATCGCATATAAAACGAACATACACAATAAATTTAAATGCTAACTACACTATGTATTTATTGTTTAATGTTAATGGAAGTTGCTTCAAAGAGAAATGGGAAATGAAATGGAAGATCAAAAGCAAATTTATATCGCTGTTTAACTTAGAACATCCTGTTTTCTCTAGAGTTCTTCCACTTATTGTTGTTGGTGTCATCTCCACTAGTCGTTTTAGTACAAACACTTTGCTGGTACTTTGATATAAGCAGATAATGCATTTTTTGTACGTAGAGGGAATAGATACTATCGACCCGGTACTATCAGTTCAATAGTTTTTTATATAGACATAGACATACACACATGTATATATATATATATATACACACACATACACACACACACACAACACACACACACACACACATATATATATATATATATGTATTCTGTGAGTTGACACACTCAGGAGAAGTTATGTCTACCACACAAAAAAAGAAGGCATAGAGAATTCTGGACGTGAATATATTATGTAATCCACCGGGATTATTTTGACAAAATACATTTTGCTTCGGTTATGGTTCTTCTGAAAGTGTTCCCGAACAGCCATCGGCGAAACAAAACATATTTTGTCACACTAACACAAACACTCATACACACCACACACACACACACACACACCACACACACACACACACACACACACACACACATATATATATATATAATATATATATATATAAAATATTATTAGAGACAAAACCACTATTTTGCAAAACAAACAAGGAAAGACTTATCAATACATAAAATTTTAATAAATAGTCAAAAAAACCGCCACTACAATCGTTTCTTGTCTTGATCGACAATCTTCAGGTGGACTTCCAATAATTCAGTTACAAATTATGAAGTGAAATATATATATAGATAGATAGATAGATAGATAGATAGATAGATAGATAGATACACATATATACATATACATGTATAAATATCCCTCTCACTTTCTCTCTCTCTCACTTCCTATTATATATATATATATAGGAAGAGAGGGAGAGAGCCAGCTAGCTAGATATGTAGATAGATAGACAGACAGACAGACAGATAGACGGATAGATAGATAGATAGATAGAGAGATAGATAGATAGATAGATAGATAAATAGATAGATAGATAGATAGATAGATAGATAGATAGATAGATAGATAGATAGATAGATAGATAGATAGATAGATAGATAGATAGATAGATCCATTTAATGTAAAATGAAAAGAAATCAGCTATAAATTTATGGAAAAAATAATGAATGTTGAATGGAAAATAAAGCACAAATTTTGAAAGAACTAACATTAATCTATACAGCAATATGAACTGTTACGCCAATTCAGAAGTCTGACATTAAAAGTACACTATATTAGCTTCCGTATCAAATGAGGTAGTACGTTCAAATCTCTATTTAATTAACTGCCACATATTTGAAAGGTTGATGTCCTGTTCATTTATTTATTTATTTCTGTAACAGTTTGTGATTTTTATTTTTGATTCCGTTGGTCAGTTTGCTTTTTATCTGCTTTGAATAAAACACAAACTTATTACAAAGCATCGCATATAAAACGAACATACACAATAAATTTAAATGCTAACTACACTATGTATTTATTGTTTAATGTTAATGGAAGTTGCTTCAAAGAGAAATGGGAAATGAAATGGAAGATCAAAAGCAAATTTATATCGCTGTTTAACTTAGAACATCCTGTTTTCTCTAGAGTTCTTCCACTTATTGTTGTTGGTGTCATCTCCACTAGTCGTTTTAGTACAAACACTTTGCTGGTACTTTGATATAAGCAGATAATGCATTTTTTGTACGTAGAGGGAATAGATACTATCGACCCGGTACTATCAGTTCAATAGTTTTTTATATAGACATAGACATACACACATGTATATATATATATATACACACACATACACACACACACACACACACACACACACACCACATATATATATATATATGTATTCTGTGAGTTGACACACTCAGGAGAAGTTATGTCTACCACACAAAAAAAGAAGGCATAGAGAATTCTGGACGTGAATATATTATGTAATCCACCGGGATTATTTTGACAAAATACATTTTGCTTCGGTTATGGTTCTTCTGAAAGTGTTCCCGAACAGCCATCGGCGAAACAAAACATATTTTGTCACACTAACACAAACACTCATACACACACACACACACACACACACACACACACACACACACACACACACACACACACATATATATATATATATATATATATATATATAAGTATACGCACAAAGTGCATTTGTATAAGTATAATGATAAGGCATGGGCAAGATAGATAAATTCTACATTATACTTTCATGCCCATTATGGTTTGACGACGACCATCATCACTCCAGATAGTCTAATGTAAGGACACTATGCACTATATAGAAAAACTAAACATAGAAACCATAACCGTTATTTTTTTTTATTTTCGTAATGTATCCATGTTTCACTATAGGTGTGATATTTATTTACTTAAACCTGTAATCGTATATTACGTAACATACTACAACCAGCTCAAATCATCCGTGTTAGTGATGAAAGATTTACGCAAACAAATGAGCAAACACTTATATACACACGTATACAAATGAGTACAATGAGGTTAATATAGCTAAATATTATAGAAGTAGAAGGAAAATAGAGGTTTTGTAAGACTGATAGATAGCCCTGATGAGGTGAAGAGAAGGAGACCGTTTAACACTTGACTCACCAAAACTGTATCACTCAAATTTGATAATTGCTGATAGGCATGTGTTAGCATTATTGTGAGCATTGTAAGTGAAATCCGTGTTTATAAAAATCTTTTGTCATTCCTGAAGATTAGTTGTCTGAAGAGAGATGAATAAAAGTACATCATTTGTATAAATTATTTATATAATATAGAGACTGTTATTTATAAAAGATACATGTGTGTGTGTGGTGGGGATATGGGTATTAATCTATATTCTAAAACAACAAATAGTGCTTCTGAGAAAGAAGAAACAATGTATACGTATTAATTATTCAGAGATAACAACGAGAATTTTTACATTGACTTTGTTTAGGCAATAATATTTTTTTTGTGATTTATGCTCTTACTTTTTGTAACAGCATCCGTTTCTAACTTTACTGTTTTCTAGAACGTTCATTTGCAACAAAATTTTCATGAAACAGATGTTAGTTTACTTTCAGTAAACTGACAAAAAATAAAGCCCCCCCAAAAAACATTACGTGTATTTAATTGAAGCTTATTGATTTCTCCGCCATCTTTACTAATCGATAATTATTTCGTTAAAAAAAATTATAGTTACTCAATTCAGACGTATGGATTCTAGTAGTTTCCTATTTTGAAGAGCTATAATCCTTTCTTAGAGCAATATTTAGCTAATTTATATTTATATTATATGCAGTTTTGTCTTGCTTGCTTTGTTTCAGTTATTTTCTTTTCATATCCTTTATTGTCTCCATATTTCACGTTCGCTATTATTTTTTTACGTCATCTATCATAAATCTACCTAATTTACATTTTTTTTTTCATTGAATACATTTATTATTGTTTCTGTGTTACATAGAAAATGTATTTCCTGTATTATATTTGTATATAAATAGCTGAGAGCAATTAGTTATTTTTGTTGCACACGCTTTTGTCATTATACCTATTGTAGTTTTTGATGATGTTGATGATGATGATGATGATGATGACGACAACGACGACGACGCTCTACGAATTGCTGTTAGTGTTTTCTTTTTGTCTTGTGAAAATAATATGTGTGTTTTTGTTTCTACATATTTGCTCTGTATTCCGACACATGATATACTTTCTCTTCGAAATAAATTCCATTTTTATTCATAACATAATAATAAGTATATTCATTTGAGTCTTTCTTCTTTCTCTAATATTCCGATTTCTATCGATATAATATTGGCATAAATGGTAAGGTATGCTTCATTGGTATCGAATCGTTTTCTAAACCTATTAAATGGAGCTATTATTTCAAATCATTCTGCAAATGCAAGTGTTTCCTACTGAATTTCTTGCAAGCATATGTCAGCGGAATATATAATTCATACGCATGATTATCGTTTCAACGAAATGATGCGTGACTATAGACGAAACATAAATCACCCTCCTTTATTGTCATTTAGTGTGGAGGCGAAATGGCCCAGTGGTTAAGGCAGTGGTCGTAGGATCGCGGTTCCGATTCCCAGACCCGGCGTTGTTAGTGTTTATTGAGTGAAAACACCTAAAGCTCCAAGATGTTCCGGTAGGGGGTGAATCCTGCTGTACTCTTTCACCTCAACTTTCTCTCACTCTTTCTGTTGTACCTGTATTTCAAATGGCCGGCCTTGTCACACTTTGTATCGCGCTGAACCTCCCCGAGAACTACGTTAATGGTATACATGTCTGTGGAGTGCTCAGCCACTTGCACGTTAATTTCATGAGCATGCTGTTCCGTTGATCAGATCAACTGGGCCCCTCGTCGTCGTAATTGACGGAGAGCCACAATTGTCGTTTATTAGCCAAAATCATTTGGGACTACTTAATTTTCAAACTCAAATCACTATATCAACTACTATTGAGATATATTTACAACCAAATTAGAATTTTTGCTGGTAATATATATATATTGCAGTTTAGAGTGCAAAATTGCAAAACTTACTTATTTTTCTCTCATATCGCATTTATTGAGAAACAAAATTATTTGTTTGTTCACAGAGGTCGATCACCAACTCAATTGAATTGTGAAAGAGAAATGTGACAAGATAATCTGATAGATTTCATGAGAAGAAGATAACAAGCAGAATATGCTTCAAATGCTTTCTGAACCTGTTTGTGTCGAATATTTACACATGATAGCTTAGACTTAGATAGCTTAGATATGTTTCAACCAAAGATTCGATCAGTCCATGTCTAACTTAATAGTACCACCTGATAGGATTTGCTAAATCCTTTATAAGTCAGGTTTTGTGACACCATGGCCTTTTCGAGTTCTTGTTGACTGAGTCGTATCCAGGTATAGGTGACTTATCTTGTATCTCTTGAAGAAATTTGTTCAGATTCAATTTAAAGGTGATGGGATCTTTTTCCTCTTTGGTTTCTTTGGAGACAGGGTCTTTTGAGGAAAAGATATGGTGTTGGGTAGGGGGCGTGTGGTCCGTGGTCCTAGCCTTGGATGAATTCTGAACCTAATGTTGCTGTTTTGCTTAAGAACAAAACGTATCACCGATCGGAGAATCGAAACGAAGATCTTTCCATAGTGAGTGCTACAAATGAGCTCTAGGCCACGATCTTCACATACACACACAGATGCACAAACATACATATATACATACACACATACACATATATATATATATACATACATATCCACGCACACACTGACACACACATATATATACACACATGATAGATAGACAGATAGGTAGACAGCTAGATAGATACATACTTACATGCATACATGCATACATACATACATACATACATACATACATACAGACATACATACATACATACATACATACATACATACATGTTTATGTCCGTCTCACACTTATATAGCAGCTATATTTAGAAATTTCTTGCTCTTAAACAAAAATGTTTTTGATAGTGACTTCGAAATTTCGGTCATCTGAGCCATCATCGGAATGCCATGTATTGAAGTTCATCTCAGCTAAATATAGGCTTTGCTGAGTTAAAATCTTTCTTGAACAAATGAATTCGAGTGGAATAGTAATTATGTTGTAGAGTGGGTAGCGATATTTTGCAGAAATTTTTATCGATTAAATTTTGGTTTATGTTATAGCTTAGAAATTATTCATGCATGCAGTACACTGCGTATATTTCGGTGTTTCCGCTTCAGATCATGGGATCGCTTTTAGTGGTTCACAAAAATGATTTAGGTAGGTAGAGGAAGTTGCTTTTTGATCAGCGGATGTGTCAGTAATAGTTATTTTTGGTTATATTGGATTTAATCATTTACTTTGAAAATGTAGACTGCTCAAAGATTAATCTAGTAGTTAAAAAAAACTTAGTAATTGGGTATGTCAACTTTTTTTGTAATGGAATTTTCCAAGCATGTCATGGAGTTGTTAGTTTAGAAATCTGTTTAAACTTGTGCTTTGATGTTCACGAGAGGGTGTGGTTTATCTAAAAGGTTGTTGGTCGATACGTTTCTCTCTGGGGGTTCATTCGACTATGAACAATTTGTTTGATATACAGAAATTTTAACTTTCGACGTTTATGGAGGTAGATTTTGTGGGTTATACATTTACAAATATTTCTTCAATCACGTTTCGAAGGTAAGTATTATATATGTGAAAGTGAGTGTGTGCGTGTGTGCGTATGTGTGTGTATGTGCATGTGTGTGTGTGTGTGTGTGTGTGTGTGTTTGCTTGTGTTTTTATGCGAGCGTGGTGTGTTGGTATGTGAATATATATATATATATATATATATATATATATTATATATATATATACGTATATTACATGTTGGTCTGCAAGTGGAATAAGTGACCTCTTGCAGTCATCCGTAATCATAATGCTGTTAATATTCAAAGTCAAGAACTAAAACGAGGGCAGTAAAAGAGGTGGAGTTCCAGAGTGGGTTGGCATTCTTGGGAGGAATAACAGAAAGTAGTGTTAAGTGCCGGGCCAAGTAATTTAGACTCGCAAAAATGAAGAGTTGTGGAAAAACTTTGCCTTTCATCTTTTCGTGGTTGATAAGTCAAATACCAGTAGCATATTAGAGTCGATCTGATCGATTGCCTCCCCCCCACCCCCCAAGAAAAAAATTCGGGGCCTTGTGCTTAGAATAGAAAAGAACAGAGCCTGAGATCGCAATATTGAGAAATCAGCTTCTTAAGCACTTCCCAATCCTACATGAATAATTTTCTTTCAATATATTGCTTTGTATGAAAAGTTCGTTTGCGTGAAACAGTAGAACACTTGCAGTATCAGTCATCCATTTTTTTTCATTTCCCCAGCGTGTGTGTGCACACTAATACATACGTGATTATAACTATCTATCTATCTGTTTGTCTGTGTGTCTATCTCTCTATCACGTCCTCTTTCTCTCTCTCTCTCTCTCTCATATATATATAAGTGTGTGCATGTGTGAGTATGTATGTGTATCTACTTATGTATCACTATCTAACTATCCTTCTATATATAACTATATATCTATTTATCTCTCTCTCTCTCTCTCTACATATATATATATATATTATATATATATATATATATATATATATATATAAACATGCACACTTATGCTGAATGCATGTATGTATGAGGGTGAGATATTATTACTGGTAGGTGCGATCTCTACTACACTTCTTAAAGTTTATTTTCTTATAGTTGGCTGTTTTATCGAAAAGGCATCTATTCTACAATTGACAAAACATCGACTGTAATACTATATTAATTGAAAGAAAATAATTACAATAATCTTATGAGAACCTGTAAATCTACGCTTCTCCATCGATGTAAAATATAGTTACAGGGCAGGGATAACTAATTTGATTTAACGTATAACTTAAATTCAACTGCAACTCTTGTTTCTATTTTTTGAGGATCTTGTTACACCTTGTCTATCGAGCATTTGCTTTCTAAATCAGTTCATAAAATCTATAAATCTTATTTTCACAGCCTATATATTAAACCGGTATTGTATTAATGTGTATCTGTTCAAGAACATAGGTATGCATCTGTACATGTATGTATTTAAGTATGAATCGCTACTGAATTTGTAACCTTGTTGTAGTTTTGTGTTTCCAGTCATTGATATTCATTTATAATGAGAAACATTGATACACTCACACCGATACGTAAAAGAATTAAACACTTTTAGAATACTAAAAGAACATAAAAAAATGAATAAATGCATAGTAACTTAAATTAAATTAAATATAAAACCATTTCTATATAGAAGACAATCCGATAGTTGAGTGATTGCAGTTAGCGGAGAATAGATTCGACAGAGACCACCACACGATGGGAACAAATCTGGTACGCTGAACAACACGTTTTGACATCTCTAATTAACCTAAGATTGTGGTTAAATAAATAAATATATATATATATATATATATATATATATATATATATATATATATATATATATAGTTACTGCTTTCTATCCATTGATGTCATCCTGGCTTTGAAAAACAGGTCTTCGAGAATCGCTTTTCATTCATCATCAATTTCAGCAGCAACATTTTTGCCGAGGTGACTTTAATTTCAGACTCAACACATACCTAGCATTAAGAATTGTGGCATTCCAGTATGGACTTAGTGAGTAATACTGAAGAGCAACGGCTCCAATTGTGAATAACAATCTCTTGCGTATTACCAGAATGAAGAATCATTGTGTCTTACAATTAGCCAAAGACCTAGCACAAACTTCTTACAATTGCATCTCCAATTCGGTAATTATGTACTGATTATTTGTACTCCATGGATATTTCTATTCTAAACTTGTTTGCATTTAATATCATGCGTAGTTATATTATTTTAATATTACTGTAATATTAAGGAGGTGAGCTGGCAGAATCATTAGCACGCCATTTGTACGTACTGAGTTCAAATTTCGCAGAGGTCGACGTTGTCGTTTGTACTTTCGAGGTCCATAAATTCAGTACCAGTTGAACACTGGGGGGTTAATGTAATTGACCAGCATCCTTCCCAAACTTGTTAGACTTATGCCACAAATTGAAATCAATATTAGTGAAATATCAGTAATAGATTCCAATTAAAACCACCGGATGAATCTCTGTGGCTTTAAATATAATACATCTGGAGGCAGAAGTGACAACTTCTAAAGAGGAAACAGAAAATTCTAGAAGCAATGCTCTTGTATGGAATTCAAATAGACATGTACATAAAGAGAAGCAAGTATATACATATTGGCTTAATGCAACATTTAAATATATACCTAAAAACACACAGAGGCGGAGACGCACTTGATTACACTGAGGCACGCAAGTATATATACACATGTATATACGCACAACTCTGAAACCATCATATTTTGGCTTGTTCTGATATAGCAGTTTTCTTAATAGAAAACAGGTAACTCAGTATCATTGCTTTTGGTGAGATCATTGTATATTTATATATTTTAGCTTTGATTAGGTTTCACCACTGAAATCTTATTGCCAGCAGCATTGCTCTCATCAGCAATTTGTTTGTTGTGGTGAAAATATTATCACGTTTGCTGAGAAACCAGACATTTGTATTAAAGTCAGTTACTTGAAGGAGAGATAAATTTGATTATTGCGTTCGTAGTTTTGTTGAGACCACAAAAGATTAACACAGAACGCTAAATACATATTAAATGGCTGAATCCGTTTTAACTGCAGACGCCCATGTACGCAATATATTTATATAATATAAAAGATATATGTATATATAAATACATACACATTTATACGTAAAACTATGAATGCATACACATACATTATATATACATATATACACACACAAACGCATATATATATATATATATATATATATATATATAGACATGCATACACACACACAGACACAAACACATATATATGTCGAGGCGCAATGGTCAGGGCACCATATTCGCGGTCGTAGGATCGCAGTTTCGATTCCCAGACCGGGCGTTGTGAGTGTTTATTGAGCGAAAACACCTAGAGCTCCACGATGCTCCGGCATGGGGATGGCGGCGATCTCTGCTATAGTCTTTCGCCACAGCTTTCACTCACACTTTTATCTGTTGGCCTGCTCGCTTAGCCAGCGTGATGGGGTCATTTGAATGCTAAAACAATGCGAAGCGCATTGTGACCAGCGATGTGTAGCAGCAACTGATAGCGTGATCGCTCACGGTGATATATATATATATATATATATTTATATATGTATATGTTTAAAAGGTCTGATCAATAAGTATGCAGACTGTTGTCATAGTAGCAAAACTAAAGCACGCAGTCCAAGGCCGCTTGGCACACTAACCGTTCTACCTGCATTACCAAGGATGAGATGGTTTGCAAGAATCAAGGAGCTGTTCACGACGTTCACAGATTCAAAGTGAGGAAGGCATGGACCAGGTGTCGGAGCAGTGTTTAGGCCGTGGTGGGAGATGAGGGCGGCTACTTTGACTTAACTCTCATCTCCAGGTCGTAACTTATTTGACATGTTTTGAATTGTTAAAATACATTTTTGGATAAGGTAATATGTTTGTATGTGTCTCTATGGTTCTTAGTACTTACTTGTGTGTTTAACTTCATTTATGTATGTATAGACACTAGTAAAGATATGCATACTAAATAAATCCTTATAACGATATGTAAGAATTTAAATTTGTAAATATACATACACATACATATCCTTCAACGTCAACACATGTTTAAAAGCTGACTGTAAATATGTCATTTATAGATTATACGTTTCTTTATTCATTTATCCAATTTATATATTACACTTTAATTAGCTTTCAATTTTGGTGCATGTTTTGTTTATTCCATTAGTTATTTAATTAGCTATTTAAGTTAATAGTAAATACATACGTATATTTAGATATTACCACAAGATTATGGAGCCATAATATGGACGCGTATTTTTCGAGAATTTATTCATGTCGTTTCGTTATAAGTTTACCTATAAATCCTTGATATGATTAAACTTTTACTTTTAGGAACCAAATTCGATCAGAATATTTCAGTCATTAAAAAATCTAAAATAACTTATCTCCGTTTACAGATTCTCACCCTTTCCTTTCCTGTGAAATATTTAATAACGAGAGGAAGGAAAAACAACGAACAAACAATCATCTTCCGTTACTTATAGCAATCCGTATTGATACATCTTTGAAATATTTCGAATACTAACTGCATTGAATTTAGTCAAGTATATATCACGTGACCGACCAGACCATCAAGTGTTGTTACATATCGCTGGTCACAATGCGTTCTCATTGTTTTAGTCTTGGAATGACGCCACCCCGCTGGCTAAGCGAGCAGGCCAACAGAAGAAAGAGTGGGAGAAAGAGTACAGCAGGGATCGCCACCACCCCCTACCGGAGCCCATTGGAGCTTTCAGGTGTTTTCGCTCAATAAACACTCACAACGCCCGGTCTGGGAATCGAAACCGCGAGTCGGTTGCCCTAACCATGCGCCTCCACACACACACACACACACACACACATATATATATATATATTTATATATATATATATGTGTGTGTGTGTGTGTGTGTGACGTCTTTTACAACAAAGTTATCTCCCCATTTACATTAGAGAAAAATTTGTGTTTTCTTGAAGCTTCTCGCTGTTCATGTCTCTTTTTTGCGTGTTTCGTCACGCAATAGACATATACGAGCCATCGGTATTACTGCGTCTAAACAATTGCAGCAAAAAATAAATAAAAGTCAGACCGTACACCTTCTTCTTGACTCCAATCTCTAGGCGCAGAAGTGGCTTTGTGGTAAGTAGCTTGCTTACCAACCACATGGTTCCGTATTTATTCCCACTGCGTGGCACCTTGGGCTAGTGTCTTCTGCTAAAGCCTCGACCCGACCAAAGCCTTGTGAGTGGATTTGTTAGATGGAAACTGAGAGAAGCCCGTTGTATATATGCATGTATGTGTGTGTGTGTATATGTTTGCGTGTCTGTTTGTCCCCCCAACATCACTTGACAACCGATGTTGGTGTGTTTACGTCCTCGTAACGTAGCGATTCGGCAAAAGAGACCGATCGAATAAGTCCTGGGAGTCGATTCGCTCGACTAAAGGCGGTGCTCCAGCATGGCCGGAGTCAAATGACTGAAACAATGAAACAAGTACCGGCACTAGTCGCCATGATAGATCGTTAGCCACTACACACATTTTTTTCTCTCCTTGTTTTTTCTGTGTACCTTTCTGTAGAAGAGCGTAGGCTCGAAACGTAAAAGACTTTTTCTGTTCCTGAGGGTTATACTAATACATGTTTGTTTTGTACACCACCTCTCTTCGTCTTGTGTTTTTTCGTAAACTTCCCCATGTACATGCAGTTATATGTGTTTATTTACTCGTATATATAGTAAATAAACAATGGATTTAGAAAGAAATCGTACGATTCTTCAAATATATACTGGATGTATATGTATATATGTGTGTGTGTGCGGTGTGTCTACTATTGTGTAATGTATAACGTAACCTCTGACGTTTTCTACAGGGAGATTAGTATAATACGATCGATACATTCAACATCACATTTTCACATGCATGGGAAGGTCATATACGTTCCAAAATATTATTTAAATTCTTGGAGAGCAATACATATGAGTAAATATCAACTTTAATTAAGGATTTTTGGCCGAGATTGTAAGGAATTAATTAACGGTAATTCAAAGTATCTCTATTGCTCATAATGATTATCCAGTCCAGAAGCTGCCAGTTGGCACAACATCTTCTATATTACCTGACGCCACTATAAATTAGTCAGTTTATATTAATCAAAAGCTTTCCAAACTGGTGAAGTAGAAGTAATTCAACATATTTCAAAGAAAATAAATTTGGAAATTACAAGAGTTAAAATATTTGGATCCACTGCATCTATCGTTTGGGTGGTATTCAATGTTTATGTGTTACTTTAGAATCGTATAAATGTCTCAAACTTAGGCGGCGAGCTGGCAGAATCGTAAGCACGCCGGGCGAAATGCTTAGCGGTATTTCGTCTGCCATTACGTTCTGAGTTCAATTTCCGCCGAAGTCAACTTTGCCTTTCATCATTTCGGGTTTGATAAATTAAATACCAGTTACGCACTGGCGTCGATATTATCAACTTAATCCGTTTGTCTGTCCTTGTTCGTCCCTTCTGTGTTTTGACAGTTGTGGGTAGTAAAGAAATAGGTTTTTCGCCTGCCACTACTTTCTGAGTTCAAATTCCGCCGAGGTCGACTTTGGCTTTCATCCTTTCGGGGGTCGATATAATCGACTTAATCCGTTTGTCCATCCTTGTTTTCCCCCATATGTATAACCCCTTGTTTGCAGTAAAGAACTTGATATTCCAATGATATACTAAGTATACATGAAACACTGAGGTTATATGTTCAATTCTCATTAAAAAAGCCTCGATATCATTTTTTCTAAAGAGTATATATATATCTGCAAATCTCCGTTAAGCTGCCTATCGACTGGTTTAATATTTTAAGCTACACAGCATTGTACATTTCTGTCTCCACCATTTAAGAATGATATAAGTATATAAATGCAGAGATAGTTGTTACCGTGGCTAGTCTCAGGGTTTCTCACTCACCAAAAATATACCTTATATGTTGCCTAAGTTAGCTTAGATAATACTCAGCCTTACCTGAAATCAAGTAAGTAAATAATCGCAGTGGAAATTTTATTTAGTCATAGATTTACACTTTTAAACCTTTACTTGTTTCAGTCATTTGACTGCGGCCATGCTGGAGCATCGCCTTTAGTCGAGCAAATCGTCCCCAGGACTTATTCTTTGTAAGCCTGGTACTTATTCGATCGGTGTCTTTTGCCGAACCGCTAAGTTATGATGACATAAACACACCAACATCGGTTGTCAAGCAATGCTAGGGGGACAAACACAGACACACATACATACACACACACATATATATATATACATATATACGACGGGCTTCTTTCAGTTTCCGTCTACGAAATCCACTCACAAGGATTTGGTCGGCCCGAGGCTATAGTAGAAGACACTTGCCCAAGTTGTCACGCAGTGGGACTGAACCTGGAACCATGTGGATGGTAAGCAAGCCACTTACCACACAGCCTCTCCTACACCTATGCTTTAACAGACTAAACAACTACAACTTTGAAAACAACGACGATAACAGCTGCATAGAACATGATTTTACAGACCATTTGGACTGTATTTCATACATTTTATCTGCTTAACGTTCTGTAGACAACAATATCAGAGCTTCCATTCAGTACAAATAAAAAGGACTGTGTTCGTAGTCACTTTATTATTACAGTACTTTAATGTGGCAAGCCGGAGGGGTAGTCATACATCCACAGTTACTGTTCACCCCGCTGGTTGAATTCGAAGTCGAAATTATTGGAGGAAGAATATACACATGGAAGACTATTATGTCGAAGAACATCATCTCCTCCAGGCTATGAGGTTTTCGGCTTTCTCTTGATTAACAATATATCAATATTATTATACTATTTAGTCTCCTGAGAGCGAAATATGGACGATAAAAATGTTGATGAAATCAGCATATAATACAGATGTAATTTAATCTCTAAGCCTAATCAGATTATAATTTTTCGAATTATTTTCTCTGACAGAAATATGAATGTCAGTGGCCTAGTGGAGAAGTAATATTGCTGTAGCCTGCTTTGAATCTGACAGATATTATGTACATATGAAGCTAGAAATAAGAGGAAATTGTTGAAATCTTTGATAAAAGTATTCTATTTTCATTCTGTTAAAGTTATTTCTATGCGAAAAATGAAATTATCGCCTAGAAATCAATGGAATTTCTATTTATCTCTGGTACATTATTAAAACAAATACAATTTTAGAAATAGTCACCAGTGAATCAACAGTAAGCAAGTTTTGATTGGGTATATTGTGAGAATGAGATTTGCGATAAGCAAATATTCAATCACTAGAAACGTTTTATAAAAGTACACACTTCTTGTAGGTCACTAATCTTGTTTGCTATGAATTTACATACTGAATTGTCAGAGTGGCAATGTTACCTGTTTGTCAGGTGATACATTGATGCATTTAATCATTAAGCTATTTATTTTAAAGGTATTTATTCTATCAATCACGGAGACATGAATACCAAGACCGAAATTGCCAAAATTTGATGACAGAACAGAAAACAATATGATATTTTGAGTAATGTCTTTAAAACATTAACCATTCCAGTGTTTTACTGGTACTTAATTTATCTACCCTGGAAGGATGAATGGGAAAGTCGACCTCGGCGGAACTTGAACTCAGAACTTAGTGGCAGACGAAATACCTATTTCTTTACTACCCACAAGGGGCTAAACACAGAGAGGACAAACAAGGACAGACAAATGGATTAAGTTGATTACATCGACCCCAGTGTTTCACTGGTACTTAATTTATAGACTTCTAAAGGATGAAAGGCAAATTCGACCTTGGTGGAATTTGAACTCAGAACGTAGCGGCAGACGTAATACTGCTAAACATTTCGCCCGGCGCGCTAACAATTCTGCCAGTTCGCTGCCTTATTGAAATAGAATAAGGAACATCCAATGACTAATTGCTATACAGGAGACCAAATTACTATTACGTATCGTATCAGGACAATTACTCCAATAGGACACAAATTCTCCTTGACAACAACTACCCCCTAGGACAAATACCCCACTTGATCAATTACCTACTCTCCAATATATTAAGTTTTAAGTCATCTTTTGTCCTTGGGAGTGGTTATTGTGACTTTTCAGTGGAAATACGATTTATTATATACGTGTTGCTTATATTCGAAATATAGGACAAATTAATTTCTCAATAATGATAATCACTTCTTCTAATTTTGATATATCGTTATATCGTTATTAGAACAGCGTGAAAGTAATAATTGTATTTTCTTTGTTAATTATTAATCGCCAATATCTTTTTCTTTTTTCAGTGCTGGCATCTATAGTCGCGATCTGAGCCCTAGAAAGCTTGTACATTTATTTTATGTTTTCTACAACATCGAAAGTAACTCTGAGCAGGCTAAGTGCGGTACAAGCATATCTTCAAACTCTAAACAGGTTCACACACACACACGCACACATATTTCAATTTAAATTTGAAAATGATTCCTAAGCTCCTGTCATTGAATAATTTATTTTTGTTCTCGATCTCTAGATTCTATCTATTTCCATGCGTGTACAAATATAGATTTTTCTTCCTTTTCTTTTAAAACGAACCCAAGAAAAACTATTATAAAAATGGGCGAAATATATATGTTGTTAGAGCGTTTTATAACAGGCGTCATGGCTCTTGTTGCAACTCTAAATTCCTGATGTCAGATTGACCTTAGATCATATATTGTTTCACCCACTTCGACGTCAATAAATAAACCACCTGACCAGCCCTGCGGTGGTATTATATCACTAATTTTGTTTGTTTTTTGTTTGTAAGAAATCGGATCCCTTGAGATCTAAATATGGACGTGCTTCGTCACATTTAAACCACTGAGATACATTGAATTCTACTACGGGACGCTAAAAGTGAATCAGGACTTGAGGATTTTAAGCAAGTAAAGGCAAGTAACGTCTAGGTAAACTTTCTATCATTCTGTCAATGGTGTTCAATGAAATAATTATCCGATCAATTTATGTGGTTTGAAATTAATATTTGTGTTAATAAGTATATTCTAGATTATAGTCATTTTTTATTTTCGCTTTGCCACATGTGTTTACTAATGTATGTTTATACAACTTCATTCTGTTCGAACTTCACAATACTTCCATAATTTGAGTTTATGATAGCCCTACGTCTATGTGTATTCTTCGGTACGAATGGGCAGAAAAAATCTAATGGCTTCCACGTGATTTTTATTCTGCAGTTGCTCACAATATTCTGCTTCTTTACATGATGTGGGTATTCTCATGCCTGAGTTTTCTTCAATTTTGTTTTAATTTTTTTGTTGCATTTTTCTTTTCCACCTGGCCACAATCAGACTAATTCAATTTTAGTTTTGACAGCTATTCTACCCATTCAACGCAGTGGTGTGTCATTATCTGTTTCTCTTGTATTTAATCTTTTCAGTTTTTACTAAACTAGTTTTCTTGCTATCGTTTTAAAGCAATGTTCTGTAACCCAGTTTTACTTAGATTTTATTGCTATGCTAACATCTAACATTGTTTCTCCATTATAACCACAAGTGTCTGATATTTTAACATATGTTTTACGATTGTTATCTTGTGTGAAGACGGAACATCTTTTTACTTTTGTTAGGTGTCTAATTGCATTACACTTTTTTATTTTTCGTTAAATTATTTAATTAGTAGTCTTTCAGCAGAAATTTTACAGTTGAGCGTTTCTTTTACCTTCACATATTTCTAGTAAAAATAATCTTTCTGTGTCGTATTCTAGGTACTGGATACCAAATACATACATCAATTTTCTTAGGCCTGCTTTCTTATTCTTTTAGCATCAAATATAAAATTTTATATCGACATCTCATTCGAACTGCTATAGAATCGTTACCTTCTATCTTATTGCATACATAATACATTTATTTCTTAATTACGATGGTCTATAATATTCCCACGGATATACACTCTGAGTGTTAAATTTTCGTTGTTTTTGTTATTATCAAATTATTGTTATTGTTGTTATTCTTCTTCTTATTATTATTATATATGCTGCGGAACACACCAGACGTGTTTTCGAAATTCCCAAGTAAGACAAGTTTAAAATATGCTTACTATTAAGTTGATGACGCGTTTTTTCTACGCTGAGAAAGTAACGTTGTTTGTCTTTGAAATTGAACATTTGAAGTATGACCACAGGTGAGGCCAGGGTAGTGGCCCTGCCAGGCTCTTGAATGTAAAAATACTGCCTGCGGTCGATTGGGTCGGGCCAAAAGTAATTTTGACCCTATGGGTCCAATCGGCCAAAAATTTGGTTTTACCAGATTTCTTGACAATGGCCGGTTCCAGACATCCGGTGATTATTGAGGGATGCTCCACACCAAGTGTCACCTGTGCCTTGAATCAGGGCACATAAAGAAAAACTGTTGCGGGGACCACGCGAAGGTCCTGGAACAGTTAATTGATGACGACTGTGATCCACCTGTTCCCCCAATGGAGCCTCCTGCTCCTTCATTTGAGGGAGAGAGACCCTGAGGTGGTGGGAGGGGAGGAAGGACCTCCAGACATGTCTGAGGAACTGCACCCTC
>NC_043008.1:13432281-13462281 GCF_006345805.1 Octopus sinensis
TATCAGAGTATCACAGTATCAGAGACGTATCAGAAATGTTACACATTAGAACAATGGAATGTGGGTGAATTACTGAAGACATTACTGAAGACACTACTGAAGAGCAGAAATAAAGCGAGCTTAAAAGATAGGGAGAGTTTACGAAAAAAACAAAGGACGAAGACAGGTGGTGTACAAAACAAACAGATGTATTAGTATAACGCTCAGGAATAGAAAAAGGTATTTTACGTTTCGAGCCTACGCTCTTCTACAGAAAGGGACACAGAAAAACAAGGAGAGAAACAAGGAGAGAAAATAAGGAGAGAGAAAATGGAGAGAAAAATAGGAGACAAAAAAAGGGGAGAAGATACGCGGACATGAAGTAACGGCAGGAAATCCACATTTATAAAGAAATATGTAGCCACTACAGTATCAGATTTGAAACCTCGACGAATTGCGTAATGTTGTGACCAAGGCTGGGAGAGAAAGTAAAAGAAAACAATTCTGAACATGGATGGGCCATGAATATTACTTTGGAACAACTCAGTTTTGAATTTCTCCTGCCAGACACCTTGGGAAGAGATTTCTACTATAGCGCGGGCCAACTAATAATCTCTAAGACGTAGACAACTATTGTATACAAAACTAACGTGTAGCTATATGTATGTATATATGTGTGACAGTATGTATGTATATGTGTATATATATATATATAGGATAAAAGTTTCGAAAACATTTTATCAATGGCCAGCATATTAAGAAAAATACATTTAAAGATTAAATTTATCAACAACTTATAAACAGGGGCAAAAGAAAAAAATTCAATGCCAAATATACCGAAAATAGACTTAATCGTCAATAACTATATAATTTATCACTATAAGCGAGCGCCTCGAAAGTAAGCCGATAGAAATTTCCTTAAAAATTCGTTATTATCGAATCGGTCCTAATTTCTGAGTTAATTCATTTAGAATTTTCTCGTCATCAGCGATAAATACGGTAAGGAAATAAATGAGATACTTGTACCCATGGAAGAAGTAAACACAAAGTCATGAGCACACTTAAGGTATGCTGTGGAATTTCTATTTTGGATATATTTGTGGTACTTAAGTGTACGCATGACTTAGTGTTTACTTCTTCCATAGGTACAAGTAAGTATCTCATTTAATTTCTTATCGTATTTATCGCTGATGACAAGAAAATTCTAAATGAATTAACTCAGAAATTGTGACCGATCCGATAATAAGGTAAGTTTTTAGAAATTTCTATCGGCTTGCATTCGAGACGCGTGCTTATAGTGATAAATTATATAGTTATTGACGATTAAGTCTATTTTCAGCATATTTGGCATTGCATTTTTTCCTTTTGCCTTTGTTTATAAGTTACATATATATATATATATATATATACAACTTATAAACAAGGGCAAAAGGAAAGAAATGCAATGCCAAATATATATATATATATATATATATATATATATATATATATGTATATATATATATATATATATATATATATATATATATTATATATATATATATATGTATATATATATATATATATATATATATGTATATATATATATATATAATATATATATATATATGGGTGTGTGTGTGTGTGTGTGTGCATGTGTGTGTGTGCATATACATTAATAGTAATACTAATTGCTTTAAATCTAGAATATAATTGTCATAATTTGTAGAAAGCGGTCAATAAATCTGTTAGTCTCTGCTAGTCCCTGCTGGTCTCTACTGCTCTCTTCCACGATGTATCGATGCATAACGTAGAAAACCAACTCCCTAACGTCTAAATATATTTCTATTACATTTGCAGTGATCGTCATATTCAATTGGTCGAAATATATTGCCCTTGAAAAGTAGGTTGACGGAAGCATAGCAAACACAGATGTCAAATATAAAATATTTACTTTTGTATTAGGAGTAGCCGTATAACAGTCAATGTCCACAATGGTGCTATTCCCTGAGGTAATACTAAGACACTTTTGAATTCAGGAGAAATTCTATTGAGGATATATTTGATGATCAAGGAGATAATGGCTTTTCTTCAGTAAGGAAGTATTATGATTGTATTATGTTCAATGATAATTATATACAGTTCTATATTTAAGAGATGAGTCCCCTTATAGAACTATATTCATAAAAATATATATAACTATATTATCACCTTCAAATTTGAGAAACAAGCACTCATAACATTTTTCCTTTTCAAAATTCATTCCATGAGAATTATACCATGAAGTTCCTCGGACTGAGCCGTATCATTTCAGATAAATTAAAATATATATTTTGTTTTTAAAATAAAAGAAAGTTAATTATACTTAAATTCAGTTATTTGCCTTATATTTCTTTTCATGATATTTTACGTCACAACGTTTCTGATACAAACTTTTGTTGCATGGAACCAAAACTATGAAATTCCTCATGATTTATTCTATAATTGAAGCTAGGATAAATATATTTCACTTAAAAAAATTTTTTTAATGTTATTTACATCTAAACTTCATTGTAGTTGTTTCTTACTGTCCCATAGCGTTGTTACAAATATTGATGTAAACTTTGTTTTCTGCTGGACCAAATTTCAAATGTTTTATGCCAAAATGTAGCTAGAGACCAATCCTCTTCAAAACTGTTAACACTTTTCCATTTGGTTAAGAACTGAATTAGCGACAAAGCTCTGACGAGGCTGCGTGTGAGTAAATTACGTCCTTAAGAATATTATTCAACTGCTACAGTAGTTGAATGATATACACGCAGATAGGAAGTAAATTTTAAATACATCTTAACTCGTGAAAGATATATGAATGCATGCTTTGCTGTGTTATTGACAGATTAATGTTTAATCTGCTACAAATGCTTAGAATGTCTATTTATTGCACATAATTCACATTCCTTCTTAGATTTGGTGAACTGATTAAAATAACTTAACATAATCGCTCACAAAACTCTTCAAAAAACTTTCAAGGTATAACCTTGCTTATTATGTTTCTCAACAATAAAAATGGGAAGGTGCTCATTAACCTTACTCTGCCTCGTTCCGTTGGTATTGAAACGTGCTTTCATGCAGTCAGCCGGAAGAATTGTATTGTTAAGTAGTCAGCTAGAAATTGTCCAGTGCTCTCCGTAACTTAGTAATTATTTCATGCAAGAATACAAAAACCGTTTGCGGATATATCTTCCGTATTACAACTGCGACGAATTGCTAATAAAAATACAGATCTGGTACACTGGCTTAATAAGAAATGGATATATGCATAACGATTGTACACCTATAGGAAGATATATTGCTCCGAAGCTATTAATGCATTTCAGGTCTTGAAAGAAAAATATAACTAGCCTTTAAGGGAACCCGGAGAACATTGCTAGAGCAAAATAGGGTTTGAAAATTTCGTAGCATGTAAATAAAATACAACGCTTTTGATGGATTGTTGCAAATTTGCTGTTGTAATTTCATAGCAATGCGTGACAGAAATTGTTGGAGAACGGAACAAATAAATTGGTAAATTACCAATTAGGAAGGCACCGCAAACAATGGTGAAGAATAATGTGAATGAAGAAAATAACAAGAATAATTGAAGATCCTCGTATGCTTATAGTACCACAAAAAACAGCGTAATATTTTTATTGCTCTATACAATAACAGGCAAATGTAGAGAAATAATAATATAAGTGACGACAATATTCGACACAGAAAACTACTTATTTATTTACTCATATTCATAAAACATTGACGCAGAGGTGCCTCTGAAATTAACACGCAGTTTAGCATATATATGATTGTAGTCGTGCCTACGCATAAAACCTCATGCTGCACATAAGATGTATATGTTTATATACACCCAAATACACCAATATCTAGAGACTCACCAATATACATAAACATCATTTTCTCAATATAATCAATATATACATACACATATGATATGCATGCATTTTGTATACATATATACGTACACAGATACGTATCCATTGTTTATTTCCTAGTGTTCCTTTCTGTGGAGGAGCGTAGTCTCGAAATCTAAGGCTTTCTTACCTTCCCGAGCATCAAACCGATACACTTGCTTGTTGTTTATGCACCTATACACCTGTCTTCATCTTTTTTTTTATCTACATTTCACTATATATATATATATATATATATATATATATATTAATTTAGAGATAGTAGGCCCCCTACATCTCACCATATAAAAAGAATTTCTATTTTTATTTTAAATACCAACTGTTTTATTACTTGGCAACACGTGTTTCATGAGGTACATCCTCATGGGTTCCAGGGAAACACGGAATGGTTTAGGAACGCCAGGATGTACCTCATGAAACACGTGTTGCAAAGTAATAAAACAGTAGGTATTTAAAATAAGAATAAAAATTATTTTTATACGATGAGATATAGGGGTCTACTATCTCTAAATCAAAATATATTTCTTCATTGAGAATAATTTGAACCTCTGGCGGAAGTGTTTATATTGAAAGTGAAGCAAGATGCTAAAGAAAGGATGGGGCTGAGGATTTCTATCGATAAATATAGATTTAAAATAGTTTCTAGTTGATATTTCAAGAAACATGCATATCGCATATCAATTGATCATTTCATAGATTATAATTTTTACTACACCTGAGTTGGAATTTAATCAAATTTTGTTATATCAAAAGACAAAAAATAGGTATTACTCTCCAAAGGTAACTTGTTATATATTCTTTAACTGAATTTTAAATATTATATTTTTCTTAAGTTGGGTGGAAATTCTGTTGTATGATTTACATTCTATCCGTTATGTAATTTATAATTTAACTAACGTGATCACATTCGACATTCTGACATTCGTAGTAAAAGATAATACGCGCGTGCAGATCAGAGAAAAGAAAGATAAGGCGTTCGGATTATATGCACACACAAACACACACATATACATACATATTTGTGTGTGTGTGTGTGTGATTTTTAATAAACCTGCTGGATAGTATGTGTGTATGCATGCTTGTATATATATATATATATGGACATATATACATATATATGTAAGTATGCGTACATATCTATGCACCTAGAGGTACGTGTGTGTGTTAGTGTGTGTGTATGTGTATGTGTGTGTGTGTGTGTATGTGTGCCGGGTTGTATGATATATCACCAAGTACTCAACATCGGAGTGAAAGCATTTTTCTTGTTAAGGTTTGTAAGCTTTATTATATCCACAAAAAAATGTTTGTAAAAGCCCAGTTAATTCCTTATTACATACAAATGCCGATAACAAATGAAGCCATTGACGCTGGGCACAACAGCGAATAAACCTCGTCTCAGATTCATAATAGTTATTTAATCATGAGTACGTCGCACTCAAAGCGTGTCAATATCCATAACCCCATAATTTGACGTTCTTCTATCACTTTGTCTCAAACAGTTTACTCCGAACTGCGAAAATCAATGCTTCCTTTTTAAGGTAATAGGGTGCAATGTGGATATAATGCGTTTATTTTGCATATTACGTCAAGCGAAAGAATCATTTTTGCTATAGTGATTGTATTTCGTCAAGAAAATATATAACTGTGAAACAGAAAAAGTAAGACATTATAGAACAAATTTCTTTTCATAAAAAATTAACTTGCTTCAGTTTTACTTGATATTGAGGGACACATCGTGACAGAGGTCAAAGATTTTGACATCATGAATATGTAAAGGGAAACCCAAATTTCTTTATCGCTTCGTTTTATTATACAACACATATAAATGTTCTTTTAAACATTTTCTTTATATTTTTCGTTTTCTACGTATATCTGACCACAAGCAAACATTAACTGCACATACATACATACATACACGCTTACAAATATATATATATATATATATATACGAATGTATGTATGTATGAATATATATATATCTATATGTATGTATATATATATATATATGAATGTATGTATATATATATATAAATGTATGTATGTATTTATATATATATGAATGTATGTATGTATATATATATATATTATATGTATATATATATGTATATATATATGTATATATATATATATATATGTGAATGTATGTATATATATATATGTATGCATATATATATGAATGTATGTATGTATTTATGTATGTATATATATATGTATATATATATATATATATATATATATATGTGAATGTATGTATATATATATATATATATGAATGTATGTATGTATTTATATATATATGTATATATATTATATATGTATGCATATATATATGAATGTATGTATGTATTTATGTATGTATATATATATGTATATATATATATATATATATATATCTATGTGTGTATATATATATATATATGTATATAATATATATATGTATGTATATATATATGTATATATATTTATATATGTATGTATGTATATATATATATATATACATGTATATCATATATATATATATATGTTTGTATATGTTTGTGTGTGTTTGTGTATGTATTTATATACGTATGTATGTATACATGCTTGTATATAGAAATACATATATATATGTGTGTGTGTGTATGTGTGTGTGCATGTGTGTGTATACATATACCTCGAGGGAAATAGTATAAATTCCTTCAAATATAAATATTCTGTTACTATGCGGACGCCATGAAAGGACAAAAGCATACTGAAACGAAGAAACATAACCAAAAAGCGATAAAAACTTCAAAAGAAAAAGGACAATGAATAAATCAAATTTTTCTTCTTACTATTATAAACAGCACAAATGAACATTTCCAATCCAGCTGCGACCCATAAACATCACACTGAACGTGGCAATCGGATTTCCATTACGCCCTTTCTTTTTCACTCTCTCACTTTCAATAGTTAAGTCCTCCTAAATCAAACAGACAGCAGAAATCCTTTTCTTTCTAATGGCATGTCTTTCTTCAGAACAATTATTACGTAGTAATGGATTGTAAACATTTGTTCCTGGAAAATAATTAACTCACTCGTAACGTATGCATACACGCTATTGTTCGTCTCGTGTAATTAAGAAGCAGAACAATGGTGATGTTAATAATAATAGTAATAATAACAACAACAACAAAAATAATAATAATAACAATAATAGTGATAATAATGTTTTCATTTATTTGCCATCAGCGCAAAGAATGGGGAGAACAATACAAAGACAGAGACAAAGTGTGGGTGTTTATAAATAATGAAATCTTAAATGAATTATAATTTTTTTTATAAAAGTAATATACACAGTATACAACGAAAAGGAAGGGGCACATACGTAGTATACAAAGACCTAGAAAAGGTGGTGCATAATAAAGATACAGGTTTACCTATTGGGATAATCGAGGAATACTAATAATAAGAAGAATCCCTTCTACTGAAGGCACGAGGCCTTTAATTTTATTGAGGAAGGGACAAGTCGATTATATCGACCCCACTGCTTGCTTCAGTGGTGCTTAATTTATCGACCCGGAAAGGATGAAAGGCAAAGTGGATCTCGGTGGAATTTGAACTTAGAATGTAGTCACGGGCGAAATACCTATTTCTTTACTACCCAGAAGGGGCTAAACACAGAGAGGACAAACAAGGACAGACAAACGGATTACGTCGATTATATCGACCCCAGTGCGTAACTGGTACTTATTTAATCGACCCCGAAAGGGTGAAAAGCAACGTCGACCTCGGCGGAATTTGAACTCAGAACTTAACGGCAGGCGAAATACCGCTAAGCATTTCGCCCGGCTAAAAATGATAATGGTAATAATAATAAAAGTAATAATGATGATGATGATGATGATGATGATGATGATGATGATAATTGTGAGGATTTCTTTTATTTGCCGCCAGAGCGAAGGATGAGGAGGACAATACAAAGACCGTGTGGGGTTTTACTTATAATGGAACGATAAAATATGAGAAGGCAAGTATACATATTATATGACACTAGAAAAAAAAGAGATCGCCATGGGAACACCCTGATTCAAGAGGACCTCTATGGATAATCAAGGAATCCCAACATCCAAGATCACCCTTAGTACCAACGATGAGAGCCCATTCCAACTTCTTTCTTCCGACTCGCAGGTGTACACTAAGAGTACTTGCATCCACTCTTGCCATTAGCAAATCTTTCACTCACATTTCATAAATTCCCTCCAGGTTTGCACCTTCCTCTCACACCTTCACTTTCCTTTTCATGTGAAACATGAATAAGTCGATGAGGGCTCTACCTAAGAGAATAATACTGCAGTACCAGGCAGTAGCTCACATGGCTTCTGTCTTAACTGATTGGAAGTGTTATGTACATTATTTTGTCTTGCTACAATAGATGGGCTACAGCAAATATTCTGCTCAATACCTTAGTTTTGTTTGTCAGTTCTTTGACCATAACCAGTTGATCATGTTTCTTAGTGGCTGAAGATATGCGCATCTCTGATCATGAGCAGAAGTAGTGACGAAGCATCATAGCCATGTGCTGAAAGGAATTCTTACGAGCTTGGATGATTCACCTTTGGAAACATGGGTGTTTCGTTCAGCATCTTTAAACAGCCCCTATTCAGGGACCTTTTGGGCAGTCTAGGCTACTCGACCTGAGGAAAATACTAACTGGGCCCCCCACCTACAAGGTCATGCGTTGTTTATCTTGATGTAGGATCACCATATCGCGCACATATGGTTGTGGTGCATGTGTCCTTATCAGACGGGTAGTCATGATGAGTATACTGGGAATCGTATATTTGTATCCCAGTGTCACTTTGATAACATGCATTGTTTTCTCACCCGGGAAGAAGACGAAGAAGAAGATGATGATGATGATGATGATTAAAAAGAAGATACAGAGACGATAATGATGGCTTCAAATTATGTCACGAGGCCTGCAGTCAAGCTGACGCACCCTCATCTATGTGTAGCGTCTGAGATCGTTGCGTAGGTGGCCTTCATTCCAACTGCTCCACGAGTAACGAGCATCCCTCGTAAATACTCGAAGTAAAGTCGTGCTGGAAGAAAGGGGTGGGTATCATTTATCTGTCGCCTCTTTCAGTCATTATACTACGGCCATGCTGGGGCTCCACCATGAAGCATTTTAGTCGAAAGAATCCACTCTGGTACTTATTTTTTTAACCCACTCACAAGGCTTTGGTCGGCCCGAGACTACAGTAGAAGGCACTAAATTTCTCAAGGAGCCATGCAGTGGGATTGTACCCAGAACCATGTGAGGTATATCGAGGGGGATATTTCAAAATATTCCGGTAGAAAAATTGGTTATCCGTCGTTCCGGTTCATTGTTTTTTCCTCCAACGTTTTACTCTTTTAATAAAAGTCCTTCGAAAATCTGCCATCCCGGTGAGATATATTGTTTTTATCCTGTTAGATGTTTCTCATGTCGTTGTTAAGAATTGTAAATGTGAATTCCTATATTATTTGTCAGATGTGATCAATTCATTAAATGGGGTGATTGACCCTTTATGTATATTGTACATAAAATCTTCATTGTATCTATGCAGGTCATTATCTCTCTTCGTTGGATTACCCGGTGGTCTTGATTTGTTGTATTTTCGTTGGAGATCAAATTGTGATCATAGAGTTTTCAGCATTGATAATGTTTGTGTTGGCGCTATTGCATGTGGTGTTCGTGTTAATATTAGATTTCCATCAAGTCCCATCGGGTGAAATCCGCACGATGTTTACAATAGTATATTAGTTTTTGACATCTTCCCACTTCCCATCCATTCCTATGGGAACACTTTTCCAATTTTCATCTTTATCGCTGTCATTGCGAGAAATACATGAACGATCTGAAGAGGGAGTATATGATATGCGGTTTGGTGATTCTTTTGCTGATGTTGGTGATGCTTTTATCTATATCGTCGTGGCTTTAAAGAGCGGGGTTTTGTTATTGAGCTGCACGATGTTACTACTTCTATTGTTGCCGATGTTCTTGCTGCTGCAACAGTCGGTTATAACAATGAGAACGAGGTTTAGACATTTACGTCAAATATCTACAATGGGAAGAATCAACTTAACTGGAGTCAGAATGAATTAAAATAAATACACACACTAAATGAAACAATTACGAAAAAAAGAAGTATTCCAAATAAATAAATGAGATGCTATAATACAATACAGAGAATTAGAAAAGTATGTTAACATGTATTACATTGTACACAAATATTAAAATCTGTTACTCTTTTTTCTTGTTTCAGTCATTTGACTGTGGCCATGCTGGAGCACCGCCTTTAGTCGAGCAAATCGACCCCAGGAATTATTCTTTGTAAGCCTAGTACTTATTCTATCAGTTTCATTTGCCGAACCGCTAATGTTACGGAGACGTAAACACACCAGCATCGGTTGTCAACCGATGTTTGGGAGACAAGCACAGACGCAGAAACATATACATGCATACATACATACATATATACGACGGGCTTCTTTCAGTTTCCGTCTACCAAATCCACTCACAAGGTTTTCGTCGGCCCCAGGCTATAGCAGAAGACACTTGCCCAAGGTGCCACGCAGAGGGACTGAACCCATATATAGATGTGGAGGAGGCTCAATCAAATGAAGTATCATCCAATACTATCGGTCAAGAAGTTGTAGTGCTCAAACGAAGACCATAAACGAAGCAGTGTCCGGTGGGTTAGAATTCCTTGGCATAGTGATTTAGTACAACAATTCTACAATAACAAGCTGGGCTCGTATTTGTGTACCTATATACACACACAACAAAAATTCATACTTCAACAACTAACATATCGATGAGAATATCGATATAGGAGAACATATCGATATAGGAGAATATATTGATGTAGGAAAACTGTATAAATGAAATTATGTAATGGATATATGACGAATAGGCTAACTTTAGTTAACTTCTAACGCGAAATAAGAAATATTTGACGTTAAATAAGGTGCTATTCAGTCTTAAATATTCTCCATATGTAAACAGAAAATTAGTTATCAGAAAAGCAATATATATCTTCCAAAAGCATGTTATGTAAAATATATAAATTTTATTAGTTTTTAATACCTTATATAGACGTCGATAGTATCATTATCTAAAACGGTTTTACGTTGCATTTTTTTTCACCCGTCTGTTCCATTGCTTTATAAATTTTCCCTGCATTAAATCTAAACTAAATCACGACGCACATGAAAATATTTGTTCGAAAAAGTAAAATCGATCGAATATAATTAGGTAAAGTACAAGCAAAACTCGTAATACAAACGCAACTACCTAACATTAAAAAAATAATAATTGCATTAAAATCACCATTTATTGAATATGCATATATATATTATATATATATATATATATATATATATATATATATATATATATATATATATATATATATATATGCATATATATATATATATATATATACATATATATGTATATATATATATATATATATATACATATATACACATAGACAAATATATATATATGCATATATACATTTATATATACACATATATACACATATATAAATATATATATAAGCATATATATATATACGCAGACATCAGTTGGTAAAAAGGCAGCTACAGATTTCTGTATGCTCGTTTTGTATTTCTAGTTTTATACTTTTTAAAAAAGTAATATATAACATTGTATACTTCAAATCAATTTCCCATTCTCAGTATGAAAATAATAAGCTGCAAATAAATTTCCACATACTTCCTAAAGTATTTAGTATTTTATATATATATATATATATTGTTTAGGATTCGAGATGAAAGGAAATATAAGTAGTAGTGTAGTTGTTATTGTTGTTATTGTTTTCGGCGTCAGTATTATTATTAGCTCTAATGTTGTTGTTATTTTTCTATCTTTATTATAATAACTACTTTAGCATAACATTACTACTATAATTTTCTATTATTTCTACTGTTACAATAATCGTGTTCCTTAGACATCAGATAATTTTCAATAAAGAAAGAAATGTAAATATATATGTAGAAGCATTTGTGTATCCATTTTACACAGGTATAAACATCCTAATATGGAAAGCCATACATTTGCTTGAATAATTTAATTACGTAATCGATGAAAAAGAATAGGAATCCACGAAATATTTATGAAAAAAACTGTCATATTTTGCGCTGTATATCTTTGTTAGTAAACGAAGTAAATTAGCATTTTGTGGTGGGTTCTGTTTTCAATGATATACCTGCATAATGTATAATTACATACATATCTGCAGTCACCCGTATACGCACGTATATGTATCCTTTATTTTTTACTTGTTTCAGTCATTTGACTGCGGCCGGGCTGGGCCACTTCTTTGAACGTTTGGGAGTCAAAGAATTCAGCAACCCAGAACATTTTTTTAAGTGGGACTTATCCTATCGGTCTCTTTTGCCGAACAGCTGTATTAGGGGTACGAAAACACACCAACACCGGTTGTCAAGAGGTGCTTGTGGTACAAAAACATGCACAACGACATGTACACACACACACACACAGATCCATCTATCTATCTATCTGTTTCAAAAAAGATGGGTGAATGTAGCAAGGATGGCACGTATAAATGACGAAGCCACCTTGTGCATAATCCTATGAACCCGAAAAAATTTAAAACAGAGGGTTACCTTCTTGAAAACAAATGTGTTAACAGGTGACATTATTGACCGAGGTTACCGTGGTCTTTTCCGTAGGCTTTCCTTTCCACGGAAAAACCCTAACACCTTCCCCCTTTACACAATGGCGTTTTTTCTATTCTTTCTCTTTTACGATCCCTTTTGATCGAAAACCTACCCCACTTTTTTTTCTCCAATAAAGGAAAGCTCTACTTTGTAATCTGTCCCGTCTGTGTGCAGCCCTTTGTGTCTAATAAAGAAACATATCTATCTATCTATCTATCTATCTATCTATCTACTATCTATCTATCTGCATATATATATATATAATATATATATATATATATATATATATATATATATATATTATATATATATGCGCACTCTTATTCTATCTCTTTTCTGTCTATCTCCCTCTCTTATACTTCTTCCGTTCTGTTTGTCTCACTCACCCTTTCCCTATTTTTCTCTCCGATATATTGATAATATTTTATTTATATCTTAAAAAGATTTTTGTCATCAGAAACAGTCACAAGTGTGTCTGTGCGGTAAGAGGGCTTGATTCCCAACCATATGTTTCCGGGCTCAGTCCCATTGTGTGTCACCTTGGGCAAGCGGCTTATATACATATAAATATATATATGAAGAAGAAAAAAAGGAAATATAGGAAAGCAACTGCCAGTGCGGAATGTTTTAAAAAATTAATAGTTCAGGCGCAGAGGCCCATTCTAAGAAGCTAAACAATTTGGGAAATGTGTCGTTATACAGGTTCCGTTAACGCATTCAAATCCCTCGGCTGAAATATTTTGAGAAACATTCCGCATTGTCAGAAGGTTTACTATTTTCTTCGATATCAAAATGCTTCAATCGAACTATAACACTCTTATATATATATAACCCACAAGAGTAAACAAGAGAGACAGAGACAGACAGAAACAAGGAAAATGCCAGTTGTATTTGAACACTATACAAATATTCTTTTAAAAAACTTTTCTTTTAATTATTTAATTGTTACAGCTGAAAAAGTCTCAATGACTGAAACCGGTACTGAAACGTTTTTTATAAACTTATTTTAGCATTTTCTACCTGACTTTTTTCCATATATATATATATGTGTGTGTGTGTGGTGTGTGTGTGTGTGTGTGTGTGTGTATGTATGCAGTGGGGTGTACAAGATTGAAAATTAACACAGGATTTGATAAGTACAAGGAAAATAAGACAAGATAGAAAATGCTAAAATAATTCTATCATGAAATACATATTGTAAAGATTAGTACTGGTCCCAGTCTTTTCGACTTTTTTTCAATTTCAGGAAAAACAATTATATTGAAGACAAAAATTAAATGAAATGTTTTGGAAATATTTCCATAGTCATCAAATAGGTAGGACATTTTCCTTCTTTCTCTCTCTCTCTCTCTCTCTCTCTCTCTCTCTCTCTCTTTGTGAAGCCTCGGTTGGTAGTAGTAACTGAAGAAATAACGTTTATAGGTGCAGAGAAATGTTTGGTTATGAAATTTGTTGGCTTAAGCAGCGGCAGCAGAGACAGCATAAGAAGAAGAAGAAGAAGAAGAAGAAGAAGAAGAAGAAAAGAAGAAGAAGAAGAAGAAGAAGAAGAAGAGAAGAAGAAGAAGAAGAAAAGAAGAAGAAGAAGCAATAGACGGGAGTGATATGAGCTCTACTATTGGGTCATACCACTCCCGTCTTTTTCTTTTCTTTGTTGTTGTTGTTCTTCTTCATCTTCCTTGCGTCTCCTTCCTTGCCTACTTTTTCTTAAACCATGAAGCTTCATAACTAAACATTTCTCTGCACCTATAAACATTATTTTCTAAAATCTGCTACTTACGAAGGTTTCACAAAGAGAGAGAGGGGGGAGAGGGAGAAAGGAAAATGTCCTACCCATTTAACGACTATGGAAATATATCAAAAACTTTTCATTTTATTCTTTCTACAATTGGTCTTTCTTGTCTTACTGTTAGTTGATAAAAGTCGAAAATACTGAAACCGGTATAAACCTTTACAAAATGTATTTCATGATAAAATTATTTTAGCCTTTTCTACCGCGACTTATTTTCCTTATATATATATATATATATATATAATATATATATATATTTATCGCTCATCAGAATATTTATGAAGTAGGGTGTCCAATGCGAATAATTGGTTTTGTCTAATGGTTCAGCTACAAACGTTTCTACGAATGATGTAGATGGCATCCCCCTCAGACAGCCTTCGGCTTTAGTATTCGAAGAGAGTTTTACTTCTAAATTTACAAGCTGTTATTTATAGCCTTTCATGCGTTGAGATCTCCTGTCCCAACAGAGAAATTATTTAATGTTTTCTACATATTTATGAATTCATAAGATGCCAAAAATCATACCAATCTCATAGGAAAAGAATAAATGTCTTGTTAAATGAATTGCAAAAAATCCCAGTATTGCTTTATTTCATTGACAGTATGCCTTTCATGTTAACCGAAGATAAGGGTCTCCTGTCCCACAGGCACCCTTAAAACTTTTCTATCCAAAGGGACTTTTATCCCAATATTTACGTGCTGTTATTTACAGATTTATGCGGTTCGATATCACTGTTACAAAAGTAATCAAAGTATACATACATATATTATATATATATATATATATATACATAAACTCAAAAATAAGATGACGAAGAATTTATATTAGACGTTAGAATGGCGCTTCGTCAGACTTGCAGCTAAAATACATCTAAGGTTTTAATAATACAGCATGTTATCAGTGACCGTAAGATTAACCCTTGAGAAGGAATGACGATGGACAGGTGTATTATATATATATATATATATATATACATATAAAGCTGAATATATCTGTGTGAGTGTGCGTGGCAGGTTTGGTAGCCTTCAATAGTTTAGACTTCAACACTATCTCCTCAGAGACCCTGCGGTGCAAGTTGACCAAGATTGAGAGTCTGATAGACGAAGGCTTGCTCTTCATTCAGTAGGAGAAATATTTCAAATCGGACCAGGTTAAGAGGGAAAATTATTTACATTAAAAAGGTGCTTTTTTTCTATGAAAATCACTATTTCTTACGGTTTTCTGACTGCTGCGTCGCTATTTTTCGGTGTATTTCAACCAGAAAAAGTTTCATTTCAAGAGAATAACAAGCTACATAAGGCAAAATTTTTACTTTTAAAAAAAGATTGAAACTAAGTGAAAACTTTGTTAACGCGACATCAAAGTCTGCCGTTTTTAAACGCAACCGAAAAACAAACCCGAGCAACACCGCGCTATACTGCTAGTATATCTATCTATCTAACTATCTATCTATCTATATATATATATATCTTTACAGGTATGAATATGTGTGTGTGTGCGCGCGTCTTTGTGAGTCAGTATATATATTCAAAGTATATAATATATAAAAACAAAGTAAGATAGCAATGTAAAGAAATTTGGCGGATGTCGGTGTAAATAAACTTATCATGAATCCAAACCAATTTGCTTCCGGCAAATATTTTTTCGACATAAATTTTATGTACTCGCAGAATTCCTCGGAAACACAACCGAATATGTTTAAAAGTATTAAATGAGTGACATTTAGGAAAACATAAATACGTATATAAATACATAAACAAGTGTGCATACGTCCATATAAAAAACTATATACGTGTATCTATCTATCTCTCTATCTACCTATTTAGCTATCTATCTACGTAGCTACCTATCTATTTAAATATGAAACTATCTCAATGTCTCTCCATCCCTGTCTCTTTCGAGCTCTCTCTCTGTATATATATATATGTGTATGCATGTATGCATGTATGTAGTTATATATATATATATATATATATATATATATACACAAATGTATATTTATATATATACTAATACTTCCCATAGATAAATGCATATATATATATGCGTATACATATGTATATATATATATATATATATATACACACACAAATGTATATTTATATATATATATATACTAATACTTCCCATAGATAGATGCATATATATATGCGTATACATATGTATGTATATATATATATATGTGTGTGTGTGTGTGTGCGTGTGTGTGTGTATGTGTGTGTGTGTGTGTGTGTGTGTGATTGTATGTATTGGGTCATCACATAAATAATGCAGCTCTTTGTACATCTATTCTTCAAACTTAAGATAAACAAAGTTGTTTTTGTAATGGAAAATATTCTCTCCTTCATTTTCTACAATGATCTTCCCCTGTCTGTTAGATTTGCAAGGCCTTCCTTTCAAAATTCACTTGTCCGTGACGAAAAGTTCTCCTCCAGTACTGTACTGACCTCGTTTGCAGAATGCATCTTTTTTCCCTCAAAATGATTTTGAAGATAATCAGATGGGGCAATGTCTGGCGAATATGGTGGGTAATGCATCGTTTCCCATTCAAATTGCTCCAGCCTTTAGAATGTCCCCCTTCACTGTATCTGGCCGAGCATTATCCTAATGGAAGCATGCTCTTCTTCTGGAAACCAAAGATGGTGGTTTTTCTTCTAGCACTGACTTAATCCACTGACGTTTCTCACAAGAGATTTCCTCTTTTATCGTTGGGTTTCGGTTGAAACATTCATGTGGACCAAAGCTCTTACATCCCACCAAACCTAACAACACCTCACTCGTGTGAAAACCTATTTTAGCTTTAGCCTGTGTTGCCGGCGCGTGATATTTTTATAGAGAACACATTTCTCGTCCCCAGTGATTATTCGGTCTTAAAACGGTTTATTCCTGAGACGTGACAGCAAAGAAGAGCACACACTCACTCTTTGCACGCCATTCGACTCGAAAAGTTTTTGAGGAACTCATTGACCCAGTTTGCAGACTTTTCCGATGGCACATTGGTATCGATAAATTGTTGAATGACCAAATCCAAGCTTCTCTGCTAGTTCCTCAACAGTTACGATAGGACCTTGTTCCACCGGTGATTGCAGAACGTCCTCGTCGAGCTCTACAGATCTTCCAGTATGCGGCTCGTCTTCTAGACTGCAGAATACGCCTCGAAATTCCTGGAACCACCGTTGATACAGGCTTAGGCTTATTGTCAGATCCCAATATACTGCATTAATATTCCTCATACTTTCCGCTGGAGTTGTTGCCTTTATTGAACTCATACAACAAAATATGCCGAAGATGCAACTTTGACACTTCCATTATAGCTTTGAAAAATAACTGTTAAAATGGAAGTGAACTCTTCAAATCTTACACTAAGAATAAGAAAAGGTGAAATCACCACCTTCATGCAATTGAAAAAACTCATAATTTATGGTATAATCCAATATTTATCTATACATATATGTGTGAGTCTGTGCGTGTGTACATATTTATTTGTGTGTATATATGTGTCAGCAATATTGGTTTAGGAATAACCTCATGCTTACATAAATCGCATTTATAATAGCTAGTGAATTAATAAAATAGCATTTGTTATGAAGTATCACTACCAGTTTAGAATTTTTTAAAATTTTTGAATGTGTAATTTATTTTATATTTTGTTGTGTTTCGGGATTTATATTTATATACGGAACACTTAGGTACAAGCAGAGTCACCCGATATGTATTTGCGCGTGAGCATGTGTATATATCGTAGTGTGCATGAGTTTGTGCGTTCTATGTGGGTTTTTCTCTCTTAAGATATTATGCTCAGGGCATATGAACTTAATATTTAATGAATACACTGAGTATTGATTGAAACAGCTGTAAGTGATAATGATTGATTTATTTTTTATAATAAACATTTATTAACTTCATTATATAGAGATACATAGATAGATAGACAGAAAGAGAGAGAGAGAGAGAGAGAGAGAGAGAGATGGACAGAGAGAGATCGATAGATAGACAGATATATATATATATATACATAGATAGACAAAGAGAGATAGAGAGATAGATAGACAGACAGAGAAAGATATATAGAGAGATAGATAGATAGATAGATAGATAGATAGATAGATAGACAGATAGATAGATAGACAGATAGATAGATAGACAGAGAGAGATATAGATAGATAGATAGATATATAGATAGATAGATAGAGAGAAATAGATAGATAGATAGTTAGATAGATAGATAGACAGATAGATAGATAGATAGACAGATAGATAGATAGATAGATAGATGGATAGATGGATAGATAGATAGATAGAGAGAGAGAGAGAAAGAGAGAGAGAGATAGACAGATAGATAGATAGATAGATAGATAGATAGATAGATAGATAGATAGATAGATACACAGACTGACAGACAGATCGAGAGATAGATACATAGATACAAGTTGCACCATCAATGCATTAAAATCTAGATATATTACATACTTTAGTCTATACATCCCTTATACACTACCGATATCTCATTGTCTCTTGTCTGTCGTTCTAATGCGCAAAATCCGGCCTTATTGAGGACGGTATGTTATTAGTTTACTCACAAAACAGCCTCTGGCGATGAAACGGAGTTTATTAGAAAAATTTTAGTGAATAAATTTTTTTTTTTTTATAAAATTCATATTTTAAAGTACATCATTGTCACTGAAACCAAGCGGGGATGTAATAATATAGCGAAATGCGTTTCATTGTCTAACTTTCAATGCTGTTTAGAAGAAAATATTTTTATGTGTCTACTCGCTTTTTTACATGCATGTATGATTGTTGACGTGACTACTAATTGCACTCCACACGCATACACAAATACAGTCATCCGCAGCATATATATATATATATATATTATATATATATATATATATATATGTATGTATGTGTGTATGCATGTATGTATGAATGTATATATATATATGTGTGTATATATATATATATTATATATATATATAACGTATGGATGTGCGTACATATATATATATGTACATATATATATATATATATATATATATATTATATATATATATGAAAGTGTTTATATACTGGCTGGGTATAATGGGTAAATTATAAAGTATTGTAGGGTCCGTTGGGCACTGTCTGTGAGAAATGACGCAATTCACTCTGTTAGAAGTTTGGCAACCACATTCGTGCCGGAAGCTCCAATAGAAATATTTCAGAGTGTTTGGGTGTCAATCTAAGGACAATGCAATCTACAAATATGTACTGAGAGTAATATATATCAAACATCCATTCAATGTCATGATGTTTGCAGTGAACATTTGTGATGAGTGGCGATGTTTTGCCTCTGTTCATCTTCCCATACGGCCTCAGACTCAACACGGATGCCACCCTGGGCCAAGAGGATGGTTGCTGGAAGACCCTATATCTGGCAATAGGACTCTACACCATGCTACACAAGCAGGAGATCATAGTCATGGCAGTCAGACGATTTCTACGACCACATCACCCCTAACATCTGGTCACCTATCTCCCCAGTATGCAATCTCCTTGATTATTGTGTGTGCAGCGTAGAGACCAACAGAATTCCTTGTAACACCAAAGATGAACTAAAGGCAAAGATTATGACAGCATTCATCAACTTACACAAAGAGACCGTCTAGAAATGTTCCAACAGAGTTTTAAATTTCATCCATACTGAGGTCAAACTGTCATCAGGTAAATGGGTTATTCATGTCACAGCATCCAGATAATACCAGCTGACTTTGAATTAATGAAAGTAAATAAAAATATGCGCTAGTGTGTTCTGCGTATGGTAAGAAGTGGCTTTTCCTGACATGTTTCGGTGAATTATGGGGAAAACGTTCACACATATTTAACATGTGCAAGAAAGATAAAATCTCTTTCTGAGGAAACAACTACATACAACTTAACAACCAATATCATTAAAACAACAGTAAATTCACAGCAAAATGCAAAAGAATAACAGCAGTTTATTCAGAAAAAGTTTCGGAGACGTAAAGCAAAACCAAATCAACATCATTAAATTCAACCAAAAATAACACAAAAATTAATGGAGAAATAAGGAACTCATTCAAGAAAAAGAAATTCGTGGATAATCTTGTATCGAGAGCTCGGTGCAGAGTGAGATATGATTTTACTGGTAGTTCAAGATCATATTTTCTCAGCAAAGGCAATTAATATTCAAATTAATGACTTCAGCAAAAATTTCAAAGGAAACAGAATGAAGTAATATAAAATTTGCAAGCTGAATATAAAAGTTCCACAAGAAGTTTGACATGACAGGATCCTGGCCTTACTCTACAGCGGTCACACTTCCAACCAAACACTGATAATAAAATATCGGTTATGGCGAAAAAGACATCATAAATGCTACCAAGAGTAATAATAGCAACGTGGGAAATAGTCGAATGCTTGCAGCAACAATAAAGACATGCCTGACATGGAATATTTTATTTGCTTTTAACTATTCTAAACTGAACAATTTAAATATTACTTCATTATATCGCTTCATTTAAATTAGTTAGAGATTTTATGCGTTATCTAACTTGCAGTCTGTCCTTTCAGGATTTAACCAATTAATAAACATGCTAAAAATATCTACGGAAATTCCATGGTCGTTTTGAAATTGGTAAGTTGATTCTTCATATAGTCTAAAATCCATGCTAGTAGAATTGAATGTGTGGGAACAACACCTCTGAAACCTATAACAGTTACGACTTCTTTGTTACTTGCTAGCCGATATATTTCACTTCAGACAACAATGTTAGCTATGAAAAGTCAACGAAGACATTATATTATTCTGCTACTGTATTTTGGTAACTTTATTTAAAAAACTGCCTAATTAAGAAATGTAAATTTCGTTTGAGAAAACAATAATTAACTGCACTAAAACACAAGCCTTAAATGACGAGAATTAAAATGTATCGGAATAAAATTATCATAATAAGCCATATTCACAAACCAAAGTTCCTATATTTCTTTGAGTGCCAGACGAAACAACTGCCGGCAAGAAAATAATTACACTTATTTTAAATGAATATATAGTAACACTTAAAACATACTGCATCCTAGAATCACAAATTAACACTAAACAGAAGTGTAAATATTTTAGAACATTCTCTACTGCAATAAGAAGAGAATAACTTGCGATGTAATTTTTACTAAATTACAGCAGACTCTCTATTAATGCAGTCTGAGGGCAATATTCCTTTTGTGTCTCGTTTCTAATGAAGAGGATTAGAGTGATTCGATAAGCTGTTCAAACACCTACTGAAGTTTTTAATAGTTTAGTTATCAACACTATTTCAATAGTATGTTACGGTCTTTGCAAATTTTATCAGTGATAGTTACTGTTCGATCTAGTGAGTTGTTACTGTATCTCATCTCAGCACTAAGAAAATACTAATGCTTACCACCAGATCACAATTCACTCAACAATATTTGAAAAATATTCATTCATTCTTTTCTTTTCTTTTTGCATTAATATGTTGCCATCAAAAGGTAAGACACAAAAGAAGTAATTCTAAAGTAGGAATAAATATAAATATTTACTGATAGATCTTTCACTTATATTTCCATCAGTCGCATATACAATTGCTATGCATTTATATGACAATAAATAAATTCAATGAATGCGAAAAGCGAAGAAACGTAATGACCTGTACCGGGAACAATTACACTGCGTATCCAATGTGCACCTGAAGCCACTAGCTGAAGCCAGTGGCTGTGGTAGCAGGGGCTGCTATTTTGCTATTTAGTGAACAAAATATGAAATATCTGTAAATATTTTTTATCATTTCATCTACAATAGTGCGCTTATCAATCTATTGATATTTCTCTCAAGTTGAACATAGATAATCCTCTCACAGAACTCAAACGTCTGTGACCTGCAACATAATCTCCTGACATTTAAATCAAACAGATGAAATAGAACTGTTTCCCAGTAGGACGCAAGTTAGCTTTTACCAAATATATTTTCTAAAACCAAATGACATATTCCAGACAGTTAGTTTTTGGGTGAAGCATGTTGAGAACAGTTGATGTTAGTACGTAACATTTCCAAGATGTTCATCAAGTATACGCCAATATCAAAAAGGAAAATGGATAATACATTTGCATATTCTTTTCTGCTCTAGGCACAAAACGTTTGGGGAGAGGGCAAGACGATTAGATCGATCCCAGTGTGCAACTGGTACTTAATTTATCGACCCTGAAATGATGAATAGCAAAGTCGATCTCGGCGGAATTTGAACTCAGAACGTAAAGAGAGACGAAATACCGCTAAGCATTTAACCCGGCGTGCTAACGTTTCTGCCAGTTTTCCGCCAAGTTTCAACTAAGCGCAGATGTATTTGATAGTATATTTTCGGCTGATGCACACACACACACACTCACACACACACACACACACACACACACAACACACACACACACACATATATATATATATATATATATATATATATATATATATTATATATATATATGGGGGCGCAAATTGCCCAGTGGTTAGGGCAGCGGACTCTCAGTCGTAGGATCGCGGCTTCGAATTCCAGACCGGACGTTGTGAGTGCTCATTGAGCGAAAACACCTAAAGCTCCGCGGGCCACCGGTGGTGGCGATCTCTGCTGTACTCTTTCGCCGTAATATTCTCTTACTCTTTCTTCTGTTGGCCTGCTTGCTTAGCCAGCGGGGTGACGTCATTTGAATGATGGCTAAGACAATACGAAGCGCATTGTGAACAGCGATATGTAGCAACATCTGATAGCCTGGTCGGTCACGTGATCACGTGATATATATATATATATATATACACAAATTTTGCACGGTGGTAGTTAAATTATATCACTTCTTTCCACCTACCTACTTTGGTTTCAACAACCCTTGGCAATTAAAATTCAATGTTTACGTCAGATAAAACCAACACCGAGGGCTGAACATAAATAAGACATTTTCTATTGTTATTCTAAGGATATTGGCAATCGATACATTGCTTTAATTCTATTTTTCTTGTATCGTATATCATATACCGTGATTTTCAATAATTCACTTACTCTGTCCCTGACCCTAGAATCGTCAATATTTAGTGATATTTCATTTTACACTCACGAATACAATTCTGTGTATACTCTTATTGATTTATTAACTAAATATATTAGGTTTGGCAACACGAAAGTTTAACTAAAATTCAAACGAATATGGAAGACACGCTCTGTTATTCCAGATATTCCGATCTCAAATATTATCAGTATCCAATAAATATTATTACCTCCGCTTTAGGGAAAGCAGAGGTATTGTTTCCAGTCATGTTTGCTTGTTTGTTTGTCCGTGGACAAGATATCTCAAGAACCGCTGGTTGGATTCGGATGAAACATTCAGGGTTGTTTGGCCTCGTAACTGACACGAACCGATTAGATTTTGGGATTGATCCGGTAGCTGACAAGATTCTGGATTATTTTTCCTGTTTTTTTTCTATACTTAATTCCCGTGAGCGGTCGGGTTAACTTTTAGTATTCTCGTTTGTGCGAGCAGTCAAGTTTATTTCAAATATTCTCATTTTAAAAATCATCTCTGGCTAGTCATTGAGTGTTATTGTTAGCATTTTATTCATTCCATATTATATCTTCACATAATGTTATTGAATAAAACACAAATTATGGTTTCTTCTACTTCACAATTCACTTTAAGATTGCCATCAACATATTGGACCAGCTGAAGTATTAGGGGTAGCAAACTCTCTGTATATTTTTTTAACAAGAATTTGTCCATAGTCAATACATCCGCAGTGTATAACCAATGAGGCCTTTAAGTTTATTGTTGAAACACAGTAAGAAATTTATCTATTTTACGTTGTACGAATGTATTCCATGAGTGTGTCGCTTTCTTTGTTTACGTGTGTGAGTAAATGTAAGTGTGTGTGTGGGTATGTATCCGCGTTTGTTTGGATAAAGATTAAAATTTAAAATAATATAAATATTTTCTGAAACAATATTTAAGTTCAGAAAGAATTGTATAACTTTGTGTTTGTTTAATTTACTTCTTGATTTAACTCAAGTCATTTCCGATTTTCTCTTAAACATGCTGGCACACACAAACACACACACACATACATACACGCACACTCACACACACACACACAACCACACACACACACACACAAACACAAACACATACACACACACACACAAACAGTGAGACACGCTCACATACACACACTCAAACACGTACACACAAACACACACAGAGACACATACACACACGCACACCTCAAACATGTACACACACCTTTTCTCACTGCATTTCTTTATCTTTTTTGTTCTACTTCAACTCTTTCAATCTCTCTGTCTCTCTTTCTCTTTCTCTCTCTCTCTATCTCTCTCTCTCTCTCTCTCTCTCTCTCTCTCTGTCTTCCTCTTGAAATTTTTCTCCGTCTACACACACTTTCGCGTTGTGCTGCTTCATATTCACCCATTCCCATTTACCCATCAACGCTTTAGGTATATTGTTTATTTTTCTGCACACGGAAAGTGTAACATATCAGACAACTACACACGTTAACATGCACAAACACATACACAGCAGCAGTGATTCTGCACGTATTACTACTACCACTACTACTACATGCAAAGCAATAATAGATAATTGAAGAAATATTGAATTAACGGTGAGATTTAAGAAGCAAAGAAAGCTTAAGAAGCCAATCAGTGAAGTGGAGTAGAATCAGACTAATGTTCAAGTTACTTTCCATTATTAGCTGCGTGTGTTGAAGTTAACTGCATGATGGAATATCAAAATGTGAACCGAAAACATCAAAACACGCGTAATAAATACAGCTTTACAAAATGTTTGCACACAAACAATAACCGTAATATGGCAAAACTTGGATAAAGATATATAGTCAATTTAATGCATATCAATACGTTATTGGTATTCGTTGGCCTTTGTCATGTCATAGATCGTTGGTTTTTCAGAGACATAAACATAAACACTTCTGCTGTGAGTGGGCTGTTTGAAGAAGCAAATGCCTAGTTCCAGGTATACTGACCACCTCTCCGCTCATTGATGCACCATGAACAAAGAGACTAGATGGTCGTAGGGGATGTTAGGTACTGGTTAAGTACAGTTATACTTAACCAGTACCTCTCAGTCGCCATGATAGATCGGTAGCCACTACACGCATTTTTTTCTCTCCTTCTTTCTTTCTGTGTCCCTTTCTGTGGAAGAGCGTAGGGTCGAAACGTAAAAGACTTTTTCAATTCCCGAGTATTATACTAATACATCTGTTTGTTTTCTACAACACATGTCTCTTCGTCTTTTGTTTTTTTTCCTGAATTCTCCCCATATAACTGTACATATCTGTTTTAGAATCCGTCCCCACAGTTTATTCCCTTAGGAATTTCTAATGATTCAGTAAATTACTCCACAAGGCAGCAGGGCTTTATAATTATCGATTTCTTTCAAAAGTTTTGAATGGGCGCAGGAGTGGCTGTATGGCAAGAAGATTTCTTACGAATCTTATAGTTCCAGGTTCAGTTCCAATGCGTGGCACCTTGGGCAAGTGTCTTCTACTATAGGCTCGGGACGACCAAAGCGTTGTGAGTGAAATTAGTAGACGGAAACTGAAAGAAGCGTCGAATATTATATATATATATATATATATATATATATATATATATATATATATATTATATATATATATATATATATGTGTGTGTGTGTGTGTGTGTGTGTGTGTGTGTGACCGATGTATATATACATATACATATATACGATGGGCTTCTTTCAGTTTCCGTCTACCAAATCCACTCACAAGGCTTTGGTCGGCCCGAGGCTATAGTAGAAGTCACTTGCCCAAGGTGCCACGCAATGGGACTGAACCCCGAAGAATGAGGTTGGTAAGGAAGCTACTTACCACACAGCCGCTCCTGCGCCAATATATCTATATCAATAAATATATATATATATATAATATATATATATATATATATATATATATATATATTATATATATATATATATATATACAGAGAGAGAGAGAGAGAGAGAGAGAGAGAGAGAGATTATAGATATATTGATTGACCAATAGATACATCAACAAACGATTAGCTACTATCATTGCAGTGGAGAGAGCATAATGAAACTTGCGTTGTTATTTAATATTTGCACGTTATGAAGTCTTAACGAAATCTTTTACGCTCTGTTTACATATCACTTTACAAAAGCCCCTTTAACAAACAGACCTTGTCAATATATGAGTATTGTTGTGGCTTTAGCCTCATAGCGAACACCGGTAAAGCAAGCACCGTAAATTTTCCAATACTGACAATTTCAAACACGCTGCCTAATCAGTTGGCTCAAATAAACACTAATATATCTTACGTGTGTATTAATAATTTTCTTGTCGCAAATCTTACCTGTTGCTCTCGTAGTGCAATACTTTCACCTATTACATTACTATGCAAATCCTTAAGAAAATACAGAATACGTTTAGGAATTAAGCAAGAAATCTATTATTTTACAAACAAATCAATCACTCAAGATTTTGTTTTTCCTTTAAGTTTTTATTTTATTTTGTTGTCAACGCTATCGGTGATATGTGTTGTATTCTTACCATAATTTACTGCCGCTATTTGCTCCACGTACGAAAGGGATATATATGATGTGTGTTGATGTAGACAGTGTAACAGAAACAGGTGTCGGTTCACGCGTGTTTATATCAAGCATACACCTCTATATTTTACGTTTATCCATAACGTGTGGACAAGTTACACGTCGCACGCCTGATACCACCACCACAACCACTACTACTAGTAGTAGTCGTAGCAGCAGCGAAAACAGCAGCAGCAGAAATATCATCATCATCAGCAGTATAGTAGTAGTAGTAGTAGTAGTAGTAGTAGTAGTAGCAGCAGCAGTAGTAGTAGTAGTAGTAGTAGTGTGGTGGTGGTGGTGGTGGTGGTGATGGTGGTGGTGGTGGTAGTAGTAGTAATAGTAGTAGTAGTAGATGTAGTAGTAGTAGTGGTGGTGGTGGTGGCGGTGATAATAAATACACCAGCAGCGGTGGAGGCGGCGGCGGTGGTGGTGGTAGTAGTAGTAGTAGTAGTAGTAGTAGTAGTAGTAGTAGTGGTGGTGGTGGTGGTGGCCGTGGTAGCGATGGTGGTGGTAGCAACAGCCGGCGAACTTTAGTTGTTTTAGCGGATTAAAGAAAACTAGCTGTCTACTTGAACATTTAGTGTAATGCTACCGGTAAGTTTGGCTTCACAGTACCCTCTGTGACTTTGTTATAGTCATTGTACGGGCCTGTATGAAGCGTTTGTGCCCAAATGCTTCTATTCGCGACACACATTAACAATGACTGCTCAGCTTATGCAACCGCAGGGAATGTTTGGCCTCACAAGGAAGGAAATGGATTGCCGTAACTCGCCTTTGAATATAACTCCAAAATGAGTGCTACGGTTTCTGTGACTAAAGAGGAGATAACCACTCCTAAATACTCGCATCTCACAGTCTTGATGCGTGGCGCTGCGAGCTGATATAGGTGTATTTACGCTATATATCTACAGTGATAAATTATCTCCATGACAGAACAGTGAATTGCTTGTTTACAAGTCCGAACATGCTTTTAGCATATTCTAACTCATACTAAAATTGTATTTATATCGCTTTAGTCATTAACATTTCCAATGCCTGTTATATTTCATTTATATCTCTCATTATCATTTGTAGTTTAATATCATCGGCAGTTTTGATGAGACGTGAAAAAAAAGATGACCTCTTATTTATATGAGGATGGCTTATACAAACGTACTTCAATTCAAGCGATACGTTACATTAGACGAAAAACATTTTGAAAAATTTGGAAGATTAATATTGTAGAGGTAAGTCATGCAAGTACATTAAAAGGTGGGCGAATACGGTAAGTAAACATTAAAAATAGGTGTGCATTTGTATCTACGTGTATATATATATAAAGAGATATATAAAGGGATATATATGTGTGTTTGTATAACACTGACGCAGTGATATGAATATGTTCGACATACACGCATATATATATATATATATATATATGTGTATATATATATATATATATATATATATATACATACATATAAATGTATATATATGTATTTTATATGTATATATATATATACATATAAATGTATATATATATGTATTTTATACATATATATATATATATATATATATATATATATATATATATATATATATATATATATATATATATATATACATATAAATGTATATATATGTATTTCATATATATATATATATATATATATATATATACATACACACATATATAAATGTATGTATGTATTAGGTATGCAAACCAGTTAAGGGTGAAATAATTCGTTAAAATTATTCTAACACTTATGCAATAAGTCAGTGCTTATACAGAAATAAGAGTAATAAATATCGTTCTTCTTAATTAGGAAAAATAACACAAGCTGGGAATTTACTTACGTGATTCAATTATATAAATACAGAGTGGCGTCAGTTAGATTTCCAGGGACAACATATAGGAGAGAATAAGGCCAAGTCGGAACCAACGGGAAATTTTACCAGTAAATATACCCAGGCACATCTACGCACCAATTCATTCGCATACGTGCACATAAATAAGCTTATTTATTACATGCATAAATAATGTGCCAACTTTAATTTTGCTGAAGAAACTTATATATCCACTACAAAATGTTTTGTGTTCATACGTTTTCTATTTCACTTTCAACGCGAACTATGCGGACAAATTTTGCGCAGCAAATTTTCGTTGACAAATCTGTAAACGCAGAACGCTAATAGATTAAGATAGACATCTTGGGATGCAAGATGTGTGATAATGAAGTTCAATAAGAATCTATAGGCCAATCAAACACTCATATACTTACATACGTACATGTAGACATATATGTGTGTATTGCTGTGCACATGTAAACACAAACACATACGTACATCTATTTATGTACCTATACATATAAACACATACATATAAATATATACTCAGGTGTGTGTGTGGTGTGTATTTGTGTGCGTATAATTATTGTGTGTTTGTATCTACTACACATAAGCGAATATAAATTGTATGTTTATAAACCAAACAAATGCAAAGCAGTATTACCTCATACATCTGTTAAAACTTTTGTATATGCCTGTATGTAGACACATTTGTATGTATGAACTACGCGTGTTGATACATACACATGTCTTATAATGCTTGGTGTCCTTTCTTGTTTTATTTAATTTCATTATCGTTCTTCCTAATTCTAAAGTTGCCTAAATTAATCAGATATATACTGTGTTTATAGAATTATCTTCAGTGCTTTAACTACGTCACGTATGAATACCATTTTTATAGAATTTTACAGTATTTAGATATACATGAACTTATCCAATTCTGAAGTAAAGGTATAAATTTTTCAAAGAAGGTGTACTGTCGTATTGTTTATAAACAATGTAACATACATGTAATTTAAAGTGTATATGTGATTGTATCAATGTTTATGTGTGTATATGTTTTAATTATGAGTGTGTACAAGTTTTTGCCAACGGTACACAGT
>NC_043008.1:13464781-13487281 GCF_006345805.1 Octopus sinensis
ATGTTGTTGCGATCACAAGTGAGCTTCTTATTATTTTGTACATCATATTACTTACTCTGGAATTACATGCTTATAGATGTTTCAAATTAGAAAAAATAAAGAATAATCTATTATGCATTCAGTTGTATCTTTATCCTAACACGAAACATATTTATTGAGACAGACTTACTACTTTTGTACATTTTCAAACTAACCTCAAGCAACATGGTTGACAATCTTGCCTATAAACAATCTGAAATAACAGGAGATACGATCTCGTTTATAAACAAAATTTCATATTTAAATAAGCCACTGAAAGGTCAAGTTAGCTTCCTGAAATTAATGGTAAGCAGACGGTACTTGCAATATATTTGAAACGCTTGAAATCTATATTGCACTTCCAAAATCATAAAAAGAAAAGCATTAAAATTACGAAGTAGTACCGACTGTACAAATAATTAAGTAAATGTTTGAGTAAATCAATTCATGAATGCATAGCTTTCGCTTTTAATAATTCATAGAAAGACTTTTGGCACGGAAAAAGTTATGTAACGTTAATGGACAAATATTTTTAAGAATGAAACCGAAACAGGCAATGAATATTTAGGAATAATAGCTTTTTGACATTTGAATATACAATCTCAGAACACATGAGAGTGTCCTTTAGAAAACACCCTTCAAATGCCTGTATGTATATGCAAATTTTAGAGAAAGCAAATAAACACTAATGACTTTAGCTGGCATGATCTTTTTGTGATGCGACAGAGAAAATAATACGTAAAGCAAAAATATTTCTTTTATAATAAACTCATAACCAATACCGAATATTAAGCAAAATACGATAAAGGTTGTTTTACTGCTGGTACACTACATTGGTTTATGTACTAACTTTAAGTGAGAGTAATGTATTCCTCATAACAATCATAATATCGTGTTTTAGGGCGGACAATCTTGCCTATAAACAGATATATATATATATATATATATAGTTAAACTTAATCCAAACAAGAAAACACAACAACGCGAGGACGTGGAACAAATATAGTATTATTGGACGCTCAGGAAATATATATATATATATATATAATATATATATATATATATATATATATATATATGTGGAAAAAAGTCATGATAGGAAATGCTAAAATAATTTAATAATAAAAAATAATAATAATAATAATAAACATTTCACTACCGGTTTAGACAGTAGCTGCACGACAATGTGAAGTATATTTGCCACTTAAATGTGGCTAACCACTGAGGGTGATTAGCAAATACTGTTTATTTATTATTGCTTGTTTACACTTTTTTCGAAATCAGAGACTATTCGTCACTGGAAAACGGATATATGTATTTGCATTGGAACCCTTTCGCATAGAAAACCGGTGCTTGTTATGCGCTGACGACGGGTAAATACCCAGAAACTCGGGCTCGTGTGTATCACGTCAGGTCGACGTTGCCAAATATCCCTATTTTGCCGTTATTATGGCTTATCAATACCATGTACTAGGATTGCCTCGAATCGAAAGGAACCGCAGCTCTAGGACTTATATGCAAGCAGACAGAAGTCTATTTGCTGAAGAGCTACTGCGTAGCACAAAAGGTGATATATTTGCGAGACGTAATTCTGAAGAATTAGTGAGAGTATTTGTATGTAGGATGGAAAAGTATATGTTAAGAGAAGACATGAGTTGCCCTGAATTCCATGGATCTTTGATATCAAGGATTGCACTGATTTTAAATAGAACGAGTTATATTGAGTAAAGAATAGGGATGACAGAAAATGGGCTACTTTTATGGTATTCCACCTGTTGAGGTGGATGACACCCTATGATGATGATAGAAAACAATGAGTGCCGGTTCTTTACAACGTTTAATAAATGACCGGACAATTTGGTGGATGATGTATCACTTTCAAAGTTTGGAGTTATCAGGTGTGTTTTTATTATATAAGACTTATTGCAAACATCTGAGGAAAATAAATAGCGGCCGGTGGTTTATGGAAACATACAAATATACTTTGTAATTCGTGTGAAGGACGAACATATTATTAATAAAATATAATATGGAAATAAAAAATGGAATTGGTATGAAATATAAATACATGATTCTATTAAATATATTCCGAGAGACTAATATACAATGTGTGATTAAATGTATTATTGTATTAGTTGCTTATCACATTTGTAATCTGAAGGTTTAGAGTGAGATTTCAATGGAAGTGTTGCTTAAATTAGCTCTGATGTGTCACTTTCTATTAATTATTATCTTTTTGTTATTCAAAAATACTATTGTATGAGAAGCAGAGGTGAGTTTAAAAATAAACCCGGCAATTCAAATCTCTAAATACACTGTTTGGCTGTGTTCATTTGATTATTTTTCTTGACAGTTGAGGATTTCAGGTTTTAGAGAAAAGACTCAAGGCCACAGTAGTGATTCCGTCGACCTTAACAAATATTATATATTTCTCACGGTGAAAAACCTTAGTTTTAGTTATATTTCCATTTCTTCAGCTTCGGCCTTACATTTATGACATCATCACAAAGTCTACATCATTTTATTTAAATGTTAAAGAACTTTAAACGTCAATTTGTAAATGTAAAAAAATGTATTCCTGAAAATATGCTTCCTGCAAGTACTTGAAATTATGCTTTGTTAAATGTCACATGGGTAATGTCAAATTTCACCACAAACTCACACACACACACAAACACACACACACACGCATACATGCATATATATATATATATTGTGCGCGCGCGTTTGCGTGTGTGGGTGTGTAACATTTCATAGAAATTGTAGCGTGTCGAAGGAACGTTATGCATAGAAAGGTTGCTGACCTCGATTTTAAGTACTTGAACTTCTAAGTTTAATTTTTTTCATATTCAAATTTTGTAAAGAAAAAAGATTCAAAAGTTAAGATAAGACGAGAATTTGTATCAATCAAAATTAATAAATGTATTTGTTACTAAATAATCCAAGATATTGTGTGATGTTAAACTTCTAGTTTCTTTTAAAATTTATTAATATACATATTACTCATACTGCAAATAATAAGGAACGCCGTTGAGCAACAGGTACGTTCGTATTAAGAAGAGAACGTGACACGTAATAATGTCTGAACGAAGCCAAGACACTTCATTTCCGCTCTTTATACCCTCGGAAGGATATGGCAGTCACAACATTCAATTTCCTCTTTCCTCATAATACAATTATGTTCGCTTTGTCAAAAGATAAGTAATTTTACACATATAAAGTGCACAAGTGAGAATGAATCGAAAATTATTGTCAGAATTTTGATAACAATATGAGCGATTCTAGATGTATAGCAGTTTGTACAATAATTCAATTATACGTCTATATTCAGATAATTATGTGATATATCAGCATAGAATCACTGACTGTTCAACAAAAATACCGTGATATATAACACTGAAAAACGTTTAATGTTTCATTACTGAATACGGAATTCTGAACATAATGTTCTATAGACTTTGTGAGACAGTTGCATTGTAACACTAGAACTTATCACATCACTCTTGTATAAGAAGAGTGACTTTATGCGGTTGCTTGTCCTCGCAGAAGTAAGAGTCAAAACTCCTTCAAATGAAATTTTACCATATACCAAAGCGTATGCATATTGCAAAGTGTAATTTGAGGCATTTAATGCCTCGCAAATTAGCTGATTACTGATTGCGTCATCTGATGGATTAGTGACTTTCTTTGATTTCGTCAAAGGTAAGAGGATCTTGTGTTAACCAAAATAGGAAGGAGCAACTAATGCTGATAATAAGGAATTTTTTAAATGGAACAATAATGACTGTATTTGTTTTGGGGAATATGAGTTTGTGTGCGGTATGAGTTATTTATTTGTGCCCATCTCCCGAACGTCAAGTGCCTCACAAGACGATAAGGTAAAGCGTAATCTGATTTTTAATAATCAGGTGTCAGACATTTAGTGAGAGAACAGATAATATTATTACGGAGATGTACTTGCATAGCATGTGACCTGATCTCAGATCGCAGCGTGGAAGGTGTTTATAAGCCATTTACGAAATTAAATTTAATTTGTGAAAAATTTTCGTCGCTTTGAGTCCGTTCGCTGACAAGTATATATATGTATATATATATATATATATATATATATATATATATATATATTAGGGAGATGTACTTGCATAGCAACTAACCTGATCTGTGATCGTGTGCTGGAACGAAAACAATTGCAGCGTGGAAGGTGTGTATAAGCCATTTAAGAAACACACAAAATCCATTAGATTAACTTCAACATTTAAATTTAATTTGTCAAATATTGTCCTCGCTTTGAGGCCGTGACCTATTCACTGACAAAATTCCGTGCTGCATCTCTGATAATATAATGATGGAGAGAATAACATATGTGTGTGTTAACTATGATTTTCTATGGCAAATTTGTAAAGATCTTTAGTTTTCTGGGTATTAATTACGTAATGTCTTTTAATTTTGTATAGTCACTCTATAATATTGCATCTTGTTAGTGTGGCAGAGGAAATTCTAGAACGATGTACAGGGAGTGCGGTTTACCTAACAGCCAGGAAGAAGATTGTTTAAAAATAAATTCCGAACAGTTACGAAATCGCTCGACAGTTTAAAATATTGTCGATTAATGCACGAGTATATAAGGAGGGCCTAGTCTCTGTGCGCAGTTAAGTAGCAAGAAGAAACCAATCAGTGTGAAAGTAATTAACAAAGAACTGCATTTCACGAGACGTGTGTTTAGAAGAAACGACTCCTTCCTTGGACAGGTTGACTTGCTGGGCTGGCCTGCGGGTTCCCTGCTGCTAAATTTCGCTGCTGGAGCGGGGTTGGTACAGAGGGACCCTGCGTTTTGCAAAGTATTTAATTTTTACTTAAGGGTTGCTGATAATTATGCGACATCTGTTAGAAATATCGATGTTTTCTTAAAACGTTAAGCGAAAAATTTAAGTTGCTTTTAGAATGAGTAAATAACGAAACAAAGAATGGTGAACAAACAAGCAGGCATTTATATTTGAAAACTTTGTAAAATTACTTTAAAATGTAAGTATACTCGGTGTGTGCTAGCTGAATATCAAGCAGGGGCTTAGAGCCATAATTTGTGTTCCTCGTATTTGTAACAACTGTTGGAATTGATAGCCTTTATGCTTATCAGAACTGACAAGATTTACCTCCTAACACATTGCATTGGGTTAATGGTGTGTGAAAACTAAACGCACGATACATTAATCTACATTACTGCACTTTATTGTTGCAAAGATAAGGAGAATATTGTTTAGAAGCTAAAAAGTTAGTACTTATCTAATGTTACAGCCTTTCTCTATCGCTCTGTGCAAGTAAAAGGCAGGTTATGTCCAACAATCAGACGATTCACAAAGGAAGAGAACAATTTTTTAAATAATTTGACGTCAAGAGATTATGTTTCCCTATAAAACTACTTCAGCAAAGGTATAAATTTAAAGAAAATACAGTTTCAGGCAGTCAGAAGTTTATAATAAAGTGGTGTCTTCAGAGTTTGTATTTAGAATTGCTATGAGAAGTTCATGTATATATATATATTAATCATTAAGGGTACTAACAGGAGGAACCGAGATACTGACCGAACAGTCAAAATTACGAAACCATAAATTTTCACTTAAACACAAATGTCTGTCAGTACGTGTCGAGGCACCTGACTGACCGCTGATTATAATTATGTATATAATTATAGAATATTTTGTATAATTTACATAAAAATGCTTTTTAACGTACTGACTACTTAGGGTAAAATTAATTGATTAATAATTTTACTAGGTTATTATTAAAATAGGTAGATAGGTAGATATATAGATTGATAGATATATACTTTTAGATATATGTGTGTGAATGAATGTATGTGTGTATTTTGTATAATATATAATATATATATGCGTTTCTGTTGCTCATTCTATAAATTCATCGCACTAATTTTATCAAATATAAATATATCAGTAATTTTATGTTGCTAGCCTTCTAAATCATCTCTGGATTTAAGTTTAAGCTTTATATACATATAAATAGATAGACAGACAGAAAGCTAGCTAGATAGATAGACAGTCAGATAGATAGATAGATAGATAGAGAGAGGCACAGACACTTAGATACACACACATATATATACATAGTTATATGTATATATATATATATATATATATATATATATATATGTATACACTCACACATATATAATTATATATCTATACAGGAATTTTTGCATGTATACGCAAACACACATTTTCCGTGAGAGACAGATACATGAACAGAATGATACAATATTGGTTTCAAATTTTGGCACAAAAACAATGATTCAGAGGGTGAGGGCAAGTCGATTGCACCGACAGTTCAAATGGTTCTTATTTTATCGACTCCGAAGTATGAATGTCAAAGTCTGCGGAATTGGAAACCAGAACGTAAAGACGGACGAAATGCAGCTAAGCATTTTGCTCTGCGTGCTCGCCATTCTCTCATCTTGCTTCCTTATAGAATGATATGATTCTGAATGCTGAATAATTAAAATTCAAATGTGAAAACAAATGAAACATTGAAATTTTCTCAAATCTAGATTTTCTTTCAAAGGTATCTGTAGCAATGAACTCCACTTGGCTGTAAACCATATCTTTTTTTTTTCTTGAATTAATCTCGGTAACCGTGTTGTGGAATATATCAAGAAGTGGGAGAGAAATATAGTTAAGTCTCAAGAGCTACTTTCATTATTGTACCATGCACAATGAAGACTGAAATTCTATCGTATCTGGTTTTGACCTCACCGATAAATGACAGCATATTAGCAAAATATCATTTCAATATCAACAGACAATCGAGTAGCAGCGGTGGCTTTTGTGTAAATAAATGGAAACAAATAAAGCATATCCGGTTTTTCCCTTGAGTACCATAAAATGTAGACGTAAGCCTCTACTCGTTTCAAGAATATGAGATTGAAAATTGTTCGCTCTCCGATAGAAGTTCCATCAACGCCTATTTTGTATTGTTTTCACGAGAATAGAAAATGGAAATGAAAAGAAAACAAAAGTTTTCTTCAGCATCAACATAATTGCGATATTATTGTGTGAAATTTCTGTGTAATTTGAAGCTATAATAAGTATTATGATGCTACCTAGTTTTAGTAAGTTTAGCTGCTAACCTATATATTTAAGTATTAATTTCGTTACCAGAACTCAAAGTATTGTTTTGTTGTTTTTTTATTATTGTTAAAGTATAATAGAATATACACTCTAAATGCATTTAAATCATGTATTTATGTTGAAATAAACAATTTCTGCTTCAATTGAATTCATAACGTTTATATAAAATGGTCGATATGTTGACCGAAATATATTTTCTTCTATCAACTTGTATTTGAATTACATGTATCAAATATGTTTAGTTAGCACGTTTTATACATCGCCCATTGTATTGCCAGCATTTATATTTTTGTATTGTAGGCATTTATATTCAATCATTTTGGTAATGTAAAATAGAATTTTCGGTACTGAGGGCATATAGTGACGTATTGCCCAATTTTAGGAGTCTAGACTGACTGCCCAATATTGCCTATTTAGCGTTGTGTCTAACATAAATATAAAAATTTCCTTAATTTTCAAACTGATTGACACTGTTGGGAGTGTAAATACATGTAGTAAAGTAATATTTGATAAATTAGTAGTGGAAAAAATTATTCGACCTATCCATTTCTTCTATAAGATATCATATATTGATATCTATTTCTGGGACAAATTCATATTTACGTCTTGCGAGACAGATACATAAAGAGAATGATACAATATTGAGAGACAGATACATGAACGCAGGTATTCCAAGGTGAAATCAGCGTGGACGGAAACCACACGTCGAGCAAAATGGCAAAAGCTCGCTCGATCTCTATACAGCAAAGACTTTTAATGACTATTCTTAACAGTTGTCAACCCTGGGCTTCTTTCCTTTTCTCCAGCATGGAATCCAGTGTTGCCTAACAGAAGCATAATGCATCATCCAGTTTCTGTTGGTTTTCAACTGTCATTGATGCTGCTGAAGCTTTGCTCATTTTTCTAAGAAGAGATGCTGGCACTACGAAATACATTTATTTTTGCATCTGGAAAGACGTGGTGCGTATTACAATGACCTCAGTCATTTGAACGCTTTTGCATGTGGTGATTCAATTGGAAATTGCACTCCGTACGCATAGAACTCAGTGTCATTGAGGCGAAAAGCTACCTCGCCGAAACAAGGACGAGATGCAGTGGTGGAAATTTATACCTTGTAAGGTACATAATATATTCGTTTCTTACCTGTATATTTCTTTTCTTTTAACTATTTCTGTTACTTGACTGCGGCCATACTACATCACCTCCTTAAAGGATGGACTTTTTCAGTCGAAGAAATCGCCCCCAGGACTTATTCTTTGTAAGTCTAGTACTTATTCTATCGGTCGCTTATGCCAAAACGCTCGGTAACAGGGAAGTAAACAAGCCAGCGTCGGTTGAAAAGTGACTGTTGGGGGACATATACATATATGTAAATATATATAAATAAATATATGTATGTATATAGGTGTATATATATATATATATATATATATATATATATATATATATATATATATATATATATATACACATATCAGGTTGAGTCGAAAACTCATTGTATAATGGAGTGACTGGTATGAAAAGGAGGCTTCAATTAAGGAGAGAAATCTGGGCTTCAGTGAGGGAGAGATCAGGAGAGGTATAGTAACAATAGAGAGAAGGCGAGTGGTACGATGGGAAGGTGAGGAGTAGTGAGAGATTGGTAGCATACAAACGATTGACAGAGTGAACAACCAAAGGGAGCAGCAGAAGATGGAGTAAGCAACAAGAGAGAGAAGGCGCTCAAGGATTGGTATTTGAAGAATTTGGAACGGACAGTGGGACGCATAAAATGGTAAGATGTGGTACAGAGGACGGATAAGATGGTGGAAGCAGAATTGAAGTTAAGTTGGAAAAGTAGGCGAAAGCCTTTGGGGATGAGACTGAAGTGAAGGCAGAGACTGAAGAAGGAAATATGATTAACGGTTCTATTTTTTAAAGAAAAGTGAGTAGGGTAAGTGTGAGAGAACATTGGAGGCAGCAGAGAGGAAATGAGATGAGATAATGTTTGAAGCGGTGGTGTAGGTAGAGGAGGAAAGATTTACGGTCAGGTATCTTAGAATGAGAAATTAAAGTAAGAAAATAAAAGAAGACAAAATGGCAAAGTTAGTAACGTAGGAGGTTTACAAGGTCAAATGTTCAAAATTTAAGAGAAGTGGTGGGAGATTGTTATGATACAAATCAACAAGGATATAGAGTGAGGTCTATGATGGCAGAGTCCGAGAAGTATACATTTCGGAAGGTAGTCCGGGTGGAATAGTGGTAATTTGGTTGGGGAAAAGTACCAAAGATCTGAGAGGTTAGGAGAGATGAGGGCCCTAGAGAGAAGTAAGTTTCTCTATGCATAATCAGACTCTTCCTCTATGCATTATCAGTTTCAATAATGTTCCAAATAATTAAACAGAATCAATTAAAGTCGGCAGTACTTTGACCAAGGGAAGAATATTTCACTGATTTTAGCCACGTAAGGTGACTGTTCCTTTGATTCAGTACATGACTTAATCTGAGGAACAATCTTACCAGTAATGAACTCATGATAAGCATCCAAACATTCCTCTTAGTGAATATATCTAATTTCCACTGCCAAAAGAAGCATTATCCGAGCACGGAAAGTATGACTGTAATGGTTTGATTATACTTTCATAGACTAATTGATATAGGGCATTTCCGAATGCAAGACAGTTTTTGGATTCAATCCTTTTAAGCTGAAGGATGAAAGGACAGGTCTAACATAACTTAAATTAAGTCAAATCACGGAAGCCAATGGAATTCAATGTAAGAATGGACACGGAGCACATTTTCTCGTTTAGACGTGGTGAATTATGCGTAATTAATGCACAAATTAGAGGATATTGTACAACTTGTAAATAAAACCATCAGCGTGAGTTTTAAAAGCTGGATAACAATTTAATCTATGAATAAGATATCTAAAATAAGATGCAATATAGAATGGTTTATTCATTAAGGAAACAAGAAATTCCTATGTTAATGAAAATATTAGCAATTGAAAAGAGTAACGAATATAATTAAATATATTTCAATAAATCTTTTCACATAGAAAACGATGATAGACTGTTGGAAAATGAAGGAATAATTGGTTCAAACAAAGGAGACGTCTCTGTAAGTTAAAGCTGTGGTTAATTTTGCTCTCACGCACAAACACTGTTCACCATCAAAAATTTAAATATCCATTCCCCGTCTGGACCAATATCTTCACAGGGTGCATTATTATCATAATTATCATTATTATTATTATTATTATTATTATTATTATTAGTATTATTATTATTATTATTATCATTATTATTGAATGGGAGAGCAGTGCATGCCATCAAAGTGACGCAGGGATAAGATATACGAAGCCCAGGATACCCATCATGACTACCCGTCTCATAAGGGTACGTCAGGCACATGCATCACAAATATTTGTACGCGATATGGTGATCTCATATCAAGATAAACAGCACATGACCTTGCAGGTGTGGGCCCAGTTAGAATTTCCTTCTGGTTGAGTATACCATCCTGCTCAAAAGGTCCCTGAATAAGGGTTGTTTAAGGATGTTGAACGAAACACCTATGTTTCCAGAGGTCATTTATTCAAACCCCAAACAGACCTTCTCAATTCTCAACACATGGCTATGATGCTCCCCCACTGCTTCTGCTCGTGATCAAAGATGCACATATCGTCAGCCACTAAAGAACATGCTCAACTGGCTAAGGTCAAACAACTGACAAGCAAGTCTGGTGGTATTCAGCAGAATATTTGCTGTAGCCCATTTTTTATACCAAAACAAAAAGATGTACATGATAACACTTTCAATCAGTTAAGATCAGAAGCCATGAGAGCCACTGCCTGGTACTGCACCAGGGCAATTATTATTATTATTATAATTATTATTAATATTATTATTATTATTATTATCATTATTATTATTATTATTAACTCATATTATGGTTGTCTGAATAGGGTTTAACCAAAGCGTTTCAGTAAAGTATGCATCAAATGGGTACACTCCAGCCAATATTCTAACTAATTAGATGTTTACTAAAGTTTAACTATATTCGACAAGCATTTTATTTACACCAATGGTTTCCTTACTCTGACTGTATATAAAAAAAAACAGTTTATGCAAAAGATATCAACCGTCATTTCCCATTAATTTGATGATGGTAACACACAACGAACAATTACGTTCTCCAAAAGATATTCAAGAAGCATCATACGTGTATCAGCTCCTGAAATAGAGCTCTGCAAATTATCATGAAGCTATGACTCCCCTGGAAACATTCGTCGCAATATTAAAATAAAGTAATCCTTCCCTACTTTCCCATAACAAATGTTATAAAAGCATTTTATCATCCTAGATTACGACTTACAATATCCAATGACTTTCGTTTTGTTGATCAGTATATAGAAATACATTTGGAGTGCACTCACCCGTCAAACTCTAAAACTATTCCTATCTTCTCCTTTGACATTGCGTAATCATTTATCGTTAGTTCATTGTTGTTAAAAATATATGTTAACGCAAACTTAATTATTGTCTATGTGAATATATGTGTGTGTGTGAGAGAGAGAGAGAGAGACAGAGAGAGTGTGTGTGTGTGTGTGTGTGTGTTTGCGTGTGTGTGTGAGAGAGAGAGAGAGAGAGAGAGAACGTGAGAGAGAGAGTATTTGTGTGTGTGAATGTATATATCCGCATTGTACACCAGTGAAAGTTATATGCCTTACATCTCCGAGTAGTGACCTAAGAAGCGCACACAGCAAGAGATAATTCTATATCAGTAAATGTGTATACATGTGCCTCTATGTGTCTGTGTGTGTGTGAGTTTGTGTGTCTGTGTGCGAGTGTGTCTATGTGTGAGTCTGTGTGTGCGTGTGTCTGTGTATGTGTGTGTGTGTGTCTGCTTAAGGAGAAAATGATAAAAAGACCGGGAAGAAGGAATAAATTTACCATTTATCACAGGAGAGGAAAACCGAATAATTGGAACGGAGTGGCAACGGATTAATTATATTTCTGAATTCCATATGTAAACGTATACATATTTTCTTTTTTAAAAAATACTCTTCTTCCTTTATAGCACACGGTAGATGAGGCAGCTCTTTCGAAAATGTATTCTTTCCTCGCTATATATACTTGCTTGCAGACATGAACGTTCTTCAATAGATATTCACGAAGCGTCTATAATAAAAGTTTATTGGATTCAATATTGCATTACTTTTTCGTCTACACTGTCTTCTTATGTTTATCATGATCAAAGCTGTTTATTGTAGTTAGATGGAATTCACTAAGTTCAATAAAAAAAAAAATTTAAATTGCTTAAAATTTCAAACATTAAGTTTCCACTTGTCTCAAAGCAGAACGTTCAAAATTACTTCTCTTTTGTATTTTGTTCGTGATTAAATCCATTTTGTATCTGCTTCAAACCGATGTATGTAGCAGGTGAACATTACGCTTATCTCTATGCCTCCAATGATTAAAAAATCGCCGGTTAAATGTACGTTTGCAAGAATTTTAGTTTAAAATTGAATTCGCATCCTATGTATACAGAACAGAGTACATGCTAGCCACTTATCACTAGAATGTACAATGAAGTGAAGAGGAGAATAATTGCGATCGGATGCAGATACAGAAATACAATTATCACCTGCTGTAAACTTTAGTTTGCAGTCAAAAATCGATTTAATCCAGAAAAGCATATAGAACGTTTGGAATTCATGTCAAAATATAACTTTATTATTTAATATTCTTTTCCAGTAATGGCCCGCTAAATTCAGTTCCCAGTAGCCTATATACAAATGTGGTAAATAAAAAGAAAATAATATGAAAGCTGTAACATTATTCCTTGTAATGTTTAATATTCTTTTATAGTTTCAGTCCTTAGACTGCGAACATAATCCTTGAACTCTAGTTTTTCATTGCATTCGATACAATGGTAATACAGACTTTACAATCACCAGTACTGGAGAAGAATGTGGAAGCGAGTTTCATGTGCAGTCAGCGTGGAGAAAACAGATGTCATTTACAATAAAGGGATCTGATTTTAATAAATTAAGAGATCGAAATTTTTATAGAATAAAATTCTGATAGACAGACAAGCAATTCCCTCCTGGTTTTCCCACCCCACTACAATCATTTTTTTTTCTGGTCTAAGAGTTTAGCTATAATTTGGATATGGATCTCGTTCCGAACTGAAAAGTACTGGTAAAGTAAGCACGTGCATGCACACATACATATGCATATACAGTTATACACATATAACTGTATATCTACATAAGTGTATATATATATATGTATATATATATATATATATATATATATATATATATATATATATATATATGTACAGGGTCAGCTAAAACGATATATACACCCTGCAGGAAGAAAAATATCTGTATAAATATTTAACCTGTATAAGAATCTTTATAAATATAGATACTTCTTCGATGTTTTTTTCAAATTGGGATAATATATATATATGAAGGCTGGAGGGTATATCAGCCGAAACGTTGTGTTAACAACTAAGAAGATGAGGACAAATATCCATTAAATAATGTAAATATTGTACGTAATCAACAGGCGCTTATTTTATATCGAATCCGAAAGGATGAAAGACGCAGTCGACCTCAGCGGATTTCGAACTCGGATCGTAAAGATGAACAAAATGTCTAACGATTTCGCCTGCTCGCTATTCTAAGTATGTATTAGATTTTGAAGCATTATGTCAACCAAGTACTAAAATATATAAAGATCATCCCATAGGATTTTTTTTCTCTCTACTTTCAGCTGAGAGCTGCGTCCATGCTGATGCACCGCCGTTTTAAGATTGGCGAAACAGTCAGCAAAAGTTCGCCATTACCTTCTGCCGGAGCCGCTTGGAGCTTAGGTGTTTCGCTCATAAACACAAACATCATCCGGTCTGGGAGTCGAACCCGCGATTCCTCGTCCGCGAGTCCGCTGCTCTAACCACTAGGCCACGTGCCACCAAATGTGAAAGATCATCTCACAGGATTGTGACAGATCATCCCAAGGATTGTGAATAATGCTTGTACCAAATATATTACGTTCTCAAAATTCTACCTAATAGATAAATAACTAAGAAAAGAAGATTTTATCTGATAAAGATGTTTATTCTTATTTACATTAGGATAACTAGTTAATATATGTTACAAGTATTACGTAAACCGCAATAATATTTCTCACTATCGTTGTTGAATGAAAATGGTTATTACATATGGTTATTGAGTGTATACGAGTAATGAATTACTTAGAATGAACGATAAGAAATCTTCTCACACACTAGAATCTCGACCAAATCTGATGAACAAAAATAACGTAAATCGATTGGTGTTTTCTGTAAGACTTCATCTGAAATGGATGAGCAGTGGCGTAAGTAAGTATATTCTGAAGGAAATTGGAAAAATCTAACCGAATTGATGTATTAAGAAAATACAATTTAGCTAAGACTTCCCCATCGAAATCGATTGAAAATAATTAACTTTGTATAGACTTGTACGTAAACTAGATAAAGATATACAATGATGTTTAGTTAAGTGGGTAAATTAGAAGAACCGATAGAGAATTATGCGACAGTTAAAAGCGTTTGTTTGATGAAGATTGATAAAGCTATGAATGAATAAAGTTGAGGAGTAAAGTAACTACGATGAATAATATCATAGATTGTGAATCAGAGAGTATGATTTACGATATGTTTATCTACACAAAGAAAAGGTAACTTATAGGGATAGATCAGCTGTTTTATTTATTGATTTATTTTTTGTAACTTAAAAGAAGATACAGAACTAAGAAAATGCAACTATAACAATAATCATATAAAGAGGGTGAGAGCCAGAGAGATTTATAAGCCAGGATAGAGTATGTACTGGCATATATCATAGTAAGAAAATAAATATATAGAAAATAAAAACCACTTTGCTAGATAAACAGTGTGATTCGAATAATATCATATTTTATCACAAATCACATCTATCATTCGAAGAAATCTCATTCAGCAATTCCAGCATTTCATTTGTTGTTTGCCTTTGTGCTTTGCACCCATATTCCAATGTATATTTCTTAAGTTTTTTTTTCTTTTGATATACATACAAAATGTGGAGTTTACCTATTTCCTCATCAAGCAATAAATTCAATCCAGTACATACATATATGTATACATACATACATGCATAAATGCACAGATACATATACACATTCATAGGTACATATATACATGCAGACATAAATTCATAAATGCAAACGCATATATATATATATATATTCATTTATATATATATATATATATAATATATATATATATATAATATACGTATATATATATATATATATATATATATACTTATATACACACACATATATATACACACACACATATATATATATATATACCTATACACACACACACACACACACACACACATATATATATATATATATATATATTATATATATATATATATATATAGTTATATGTATATATATATATATATGTGGGTGTGTATATAATCTTGTATTTATGCATGCATGTATACGTATGTGTGAGCGTGTGTGTCTGTATGTGTGAGTGTGAGAGAGATGTGAATATATAAAAAGGAAACGAAGATAACTAAGAGGAATCTGAATTTCTCCAAGCAAGATGACATAGCAATGCTATCTTCCATTTTTTTCTCCCGAAATATAACGTGAAAGGGAATTCTGAATGTCAGAGTTGAATTTATATTTATGTCTGTTTTCCCTGAAGATGCTGGACCCTTAAGAAGTGTAACGTACTTCCATCTTGTATATATGAAAAAATATACGAATGTAAGCATGAATATGCGTGCCAGTACATAATTTTACCAAGAAAATAAGTGTTCATGTAGATATATAAAACGGCTTTATGCTAAGTTTAGAGTTCGGTAGAGTATGAGGTTGAAAAATGAAATATAGAAAGTGTTCATGAAGCATTCTTGCAGGAATATTAACGCATATACACAGACGTTTCATAATTGAAACGCACTTTGAGGAAAAAGTTTTCAGTGAATAGCATTGGACACTGTGTGAGACGACTGTTGTAATCGCTAGGCCTAACTCATCATAAAGTCAATACCACCATGACTGATATTCAAACTACAGTGGAGAAGGCTAGCCACTGGATGCGGTTAAAAAGAAACAATGAGCGATGGCTAGAAGGATATTGAGCTTAACTTCATAACCAGCTGATCTAGCAAGCGGGGCCTCATATCAGTGTGGGGGGCTGGTGCGCATTGATGCCGTCGAGAGGTAGACCCCGAAACGGCGCGCATTCTCTCCTGATGACCCCATACACTTGCTGGCTTCCGGTATACGGAGCTTTTGACTGGTAGCATTTGCATGTGCAAGTTGTTTGCAAGACATCATACAACACTCGTCCTCGTTATATTTTGTTTTTTTTATTCCTTCTCGAGCCATGCCTGGCTCATAAGGGCCGGTTTCCCGGTTTCTTGGCGTATAGGTACCCCACCTAGACGGGACGCCGGTCCCTCGCAGATGAGCTGCAAGATGCAGGAGGAAAGAGTAAGAGAAAGTTGTGGCGAAACAGTCAGCAGACGTTCACCATTACCTTCTGGCTGACCCGCGTGGAGCTTAGGTAATTCGCTCATAAACACACGCATCGTCCGGTCTGGGATTCGAACCCGCGATCTCTCGACCGCGAGTCCACTGCTCTAACCACTACGCCATGTGCCTCCACCCTCGTTATATTGATTTTATATTGTTTACGTATACAATGACGAAGTTGGTAAAAATATGTAAATGCATTAAAAAACGTTAATTAAACAAGTCGTTATTTAAACATCTTAGAATCCTTATAGAGGTATGTATATATATCGTTGATGTCAAACGAATTAGTATTGACTTAAATCATGGACTTAAATACTATAATGGCATTTTCTGTTTATAGTTCGTTTCATGCATGTATTCATTCAAACTTTTCTGATGTTTGTTATTCATACTATTATTCTTTTTTACTCTACTACTTGTTTCAGTCATTTGACCGCGGCCATGCTGGAGCACCGCATTTAGTAGCAGAAATCAACACCGGCTCTTATTCTTTGTAAGCCTACTTATTCTATCGATCTTTTTTGCCGAACCGCAAAGTTACGGGGACGTAAACACACCAGCATCGGTTGTCAAGCGAAGTTTGGGGACAAACACAGACACACAAATATATACACACAATATATATATATACATATATATATATATATAGGCGCAGGAGTGGCTGTGTGGTAAGTAGCTTGCTAACCAACCACATGGTTCCGGGTTCAGTCCCACTGCGTGGCATCTTGGGCAAGTGTCTTCTGCTATAGCCCCGAGCCGACCAATGCCATGTGAGTGGATTTGGTAGACGGAAACTGAAAGAAGCCTGTCGTATATATGTATATATATATATATGTGTGTGTTTGTGTGTCTGTGTTTGTCCCCCTAGCATCGCTTGACAACCGATGCTGGTGTGTTTACGTCCCCGTCACTTAGCGGTTCGGCAAAAAGAGACCGATAGAATAAGTACTGGGCTTACAAAGAATAAGTCCCGGGGTTGAGTTGCTCGATTAAAGGCGGTGCTCCAGCATGGCCGCAGTCAAATGACTGAAACAAGTAAAAGAGAAAGAGAAAAGAGAATATATATATATATATATATATATATATGTATGTATATATATATTTATATATTTATATATATTATATATATATATATATACATATATATACGAGGGGCTTCTTTCAGTTTCCGTCTACCAAATCCACTCAGAAGGCTTTGCTCGGCTCGAGGCTATAGTAGAAGACACTTGCCCAAGGTGCCACGCAGTGGAACTGAACCCAGAACCATATGGTTGGTAATCAAGCTACTAACCACAGAGACAATCTTGCGCCTGTATTCATGTATATTTATTACTTGTACCTTTTTCCTTGAGGCCTTTATAAGAATAATCCAAATTAGCACGTACATATAATTAAAATAATTTCGGTAGTTAGTACATATTAATATACACCATATACATATACATGCACGCATATAACTTAAGCAAGTGCCGAGGTCCATGAAGGGATCGAGGCCACATATATGACGTAAATAACGTCATGGTGTAGAGTAATGCTTTTCAAAAAGTAAAACTCAAATACGTAGAATCATACATTATTTCTACGTATTTCCCATTTCTGCTCAATGGGAAATCGCATGCTCTCGAAAAGTATCATTTCATTGGTGACTAAGAATATGCATCTATTATTGTTACACAACATTCAGACATCTGGATAATTTTTTTTCTGCTGATCAGTAGATTACGTATGACTATAATTTCAGAAAACAACAGAAAAATTGTAATTTGTTGAGCCATAGATTTCTATCTAAAAATTTTGCAATACAGAAATAGATAACAAAATAGGTGATGGACAAAAAAAAAGCATAATTTAAAACAATCACTGCACACTTTACAATTCTTAACAACAAATAAGGAATTGGCGAATTAATAATTCAGTATATGCTTCAGTATATAATTAATAATTCAGTATATGCTTCTTTATTACCCATAAGGGGCTAAACATAGAGGCGATAAACAGGGACAGACAAACGGATCAAGTCAATTATATTGATCCGAGTGCGTAACTGGTTCTTAATTTATCGACCCCGAAAGGATGAAAGGCAAAGTCAACCTCGGCGGAATTTGAACTCAGAACGTAGCGACGGGTGAAAAACCTATTTCTTTACTACCCACAAGGGGCTAAACACAGAGAGGATAAACAGGGACAGACAAACGGATTAAGTCAATTATATTGACCCCAGTGCGTAACTGGTACTTAATTTATCGACCCCGAAAGAATGAAAGGCAAAGTCGACCTCGGCGGAATTTGAACTCAGAACGTAGCAAAGGGCGAAATACCGTGAAGCACTTCGCCCGGCGTGCTAACGTCTCTGCCAGCTCGCCGCCTTAAAGTAATAAGAATTCAGTATAATCTACATTTGGAGTATAACTTTAATGTTGTGGAAATTTGGGGCTGTGAATATTGCGGCATGCGTTAATGCTCGAAACTGCTTCAGTGCCAAGTCCGCCATGTTGGCTTCATGTAACCAGGAAAACCAAGAATAATTAGAAAATTATGACTTGAAAAATGTTAATGGATCGATAAATATAGGTTAAGTACGATATAAATACAGTGTGGCTGTGATTGGCCTATCAAAAATTTGTAACGAATGCGTAGATGATAAAATATGAACAAAATCTTATAACATTCAACTGCATAAAATCAGTTAATATGCGTAAACTACAGAATAATTCAGATTTTCTTTTCTAAACTTTATGTCACAAAATTTTATAGTGAGGGAAAAACATGTGCGCTTTAAATAAATTTACACATTAAGAAACCAATGGCTGCAAACATACAAATACATTTTGCGTTATGCTGGTTATTGTTATTACTCAATGCAATTTTGTTCACAATTAATTAGGTAATTAAACTGCAATGTGAACAACTACTGGAACAATAACAAATGCGATAATCACGGTATTTTATATAGTATGAGAAAGAATGCAAGGAGATTATACGTGCACATCAACTTACAGGGAAACATTCCTGTCTGTGCAATTCTTGCAGAAGCTGGAAATTAAATAACATGTATTGAATATTTATTGAAATTATTAACGGCGTTACTGAAATGCATCCATTGGTACTGTTTTATAAAATATAGAATATGCCTATATAATGTAACATATGTTAACACAAAATGCATAATGGTCATTCATGCGTCTCTTTACGTTCTGATATTAAATGCTATTGAGGTATACTTCGCTTTTCATTAGTTTTGGGTCAGGTAATATTTCAGATTGTTAACGCAGAAATGTTCGATATTATCTTCTGTGCATATGCATGTATACACATACTGACAGGCAGACAGACACACGCACTCACTTACACATACATGCAGGCACACGCAAATATACACACATACATACATATATATATATATATATATATAATATATATACATACATATATATATACATATATATACATACATATATATACATATATATACATATATATATACATACATATATATACATATATATACATATATATACATACATATATATACATATTTATACATATATACATATATATATATATATACATACATATATATATAGGGATATCCCCTAAATAATTGCATGAAGTCGGAGAGAGACGAGATAAACTATCTGCATCAACTTGCTATAAAAGCTGGTCATAATTTTACCTTGGCCTTATTCTTAGTGCAATTTTTAAAGAGTGCAGTTCCGTTTTAACAGTTATTTTTTTAAAGTTATAGTGAAAGTGAGAAAGGGGCATATTCGGCATATTTTGCTTTACGAATTCAATAAAGGCAACTACGCAGGAATATTAATGCAGTATATGAGGATCCGTCATTAAACGTAAGCCAAGGATAACGGTCGTTCCAGAAATTCCGTGCCGGAAAGTACAGCCTAGAAGAGGAGCCTCGTCCTGGAAGATCTGTAGAGCTCGAAGAGGATGTCCTGCAAACCCTGGTGGAATAAAGCCCCATCCTAACTGTTGAGGAACTAGTAGAGAAGTTTAATTCGGTCATTCAACCATTTGTCGTCACCTGCGGGCTACAGGAAAAGTCATCAGATTGTGTCAATGGATTCCTCACAAACATTTCAAGACACATATCGCGCAGAAAGTGACTGTGTGCCCTTCTCTGCTGCCACCTCACACGAATGAACTTTTTTTTTAACCAAATAGTGACTGGTGACGTGAAATGGCTTCTCTATAAAAAATGTCAAGCGCCGAAGACAGTGGTTAGGGAAAGGAGAAACAACGGCACCCCAGCTTTTCACCCACGTAAGATGTTGTTATTTCTTTGGTAGGATACGCAATATTTCGTCCACTTTGAACTTTTAAACCCAAACCGAAAGATAACAAAGGATATCGACTACATGCAGCCTGAACGGCTCAAGTCACTACTAGAAGGAAAATTACCCTCTTTGGTTTCAAGACGAAAGATGTTCTTCCATCAGCATAACGCTCGGTCACATACAGCGTGGATAACATTCCTAAGACTGGAGTAGGTTTAATGGGAAACGTTTCCACATCCAGCATATTAGTCGGATATTGCTCCATCTGGTTATCATTTATTCCGCTGTCTTCAAAATCATTTGGACGGCAAAAATATGAATTTTGAAGACGAGGTCAGAGCAGTACTGGAGCAGTATTTTTGACCACGGACAAATGCAAATCTACCAGATAGGTGGAAGAGAATTGTAGAAAATGAAAGACAGTAAATTTTAGATTAAAAAAAAATTTGTTTGTCATAATTCTGAAAAAAACAGACAGAAGTTTTAAAAAACCGCATTTATGGGATGGCACAATATATATATAATATATATATATATATTATTGGTGAATTGAAGAAATGGAGCTGAACGCAGATTGAACAGAAATCGTTTTATTTCATTCTACACGTGTTTCGAAAGGCACAAATTACCAAAGTCCGATTGAATAATGGGACCATATTGTGTCTTTCTCTTCAGGAAGAAAAATGGAAATCCGTTGGAAAAACAAGTTTTTGCTCCGCCTCTGTTCTGTTTTTGTTTTTCCAACGGATTTCCTTTTTTCTTCCTGAAGAGAAAGACACAATATGGTCCCATTATTCAATCGGATTTTGGTAATTTGTGCCTTTCGAAACACGTGTAGAATGAAATAAAACGATTTCTGTTCAATCTGCGTTCAGCTCCATTTCTTCAATTCACCAATAATGTTTTAATTTCAATTATCCGCACCAACGCACGGTTGCAACGCCAGATGGTTGTACCTCCAACCGTGCTGTTTACTGCTGTGATTTTTGCTACTAAGGTATCGGTTAAACTTTTGATTAATCTACTACAAGATTATTCATCTTTCTATTTCACATAATATAATATATATATATATATATTATTGGTGAATTGAAGAAATGGAGCTGAACGCAGATTGAACAGAAATCGTTTTATTTCATTCTACACGTGTTTCGAAGGCACAAATTACCAAAGTCCGATTGAATAATGGGACCATATTGTGTCTTTCTCTTCAGGAAGAAAAATGGAAATCCGTTGGAAAAACAAGTTTTTGCTCCGCCTCTGTTCTGTTTTTGTTTTTCCAACGGATTTCCTTTTTTCTTCCTGAAGAGAAAGACACAATATGGTCCCATTATTCAATCGGATTTTGGTAATTTGTGCCTTTCGAAACACGTGTAGAATGAAATAAAACGATTTCTGTTCAATCTGCGTTCAGCTCCATTTCTTCAATTCACCAATAATGTTTTAATTTCAATTATCCGCACCAACGCACGG